>NC_069510.1:141183003-141468003 GCF_027579735.1 Bombina bombina
TAAGCAAGGGTAAAGGGGATTGATTTTAGAAAATGTTCCATTAATATAACCTTTAGGTTTGTGTTTTCTCTTGTTAAGTGTAGTCAGTCCACGGGTCATCCATTACTTATGGAATATATCTCTTCCTAACAGGAAGCTGCAAGAGGATCACCCAAGCAGAGCTGCTATATAGCTCCTCCCCTCACATGTCATATTCAGTCATTCTCTTGCAGCCTAACTAAAGATAGGTCGCTGTGAGAGGTCTGTGGTGTTTTTTAACTTAGTTTATTTCATCAATCAAAAGTTTGTTATTTTAAATGGCACCGGAGTGTGCTGTTTGTTCTCAGGCAGCATTAGAAGAAGAATCTGCCTGCGTTTTCTATGATCTTAGCAGACGTAACTAAGATCCACTGGCTGTTCTCATCAGGAGTGAGGTAACTTCAGAAAAGGGGAATAGCATGCAGGCCCCCCCTGCAAATGAGGTATGTGCAGTAAATTATTTTTCTGAGGAATGGAATTGACTGAGAAAATACTGCTGATACCAATGTAACGTAAGTTCAGCCTTAAATGCAGTGATAGCGACTGGTATTAGGCTGATGAGTGTGTGTACACTGAATGTATTTTTCTAAGGAATGGAATTGACTCTGAAAATACTGTTAATACTGAAATAATGTATGAGCCTTAACTGCAGTAAAAGCGACTGGTAGCAGGCTTATTAATAACACTTCATAACTTTTCAAATGTATGTTTAAAACGTTTACTGGCATGTTAATTGTTTTTTGTGAGGTACTTGGTGATAAAACTTATTGGGGCATGATTTTTACCACATGGCCATCTTTGTTTTCTGCATAGAAACAGTTATCTGAGCTTCCCCACTGTTGTAATATGAGTGGGAGGGGCCTATTTTAGCGCTTTTTTGCGCAGTAAAAATTCAGTCACAATCTGTCTACTTCATCCTCCATGATCCAGATCGTCTCTAGAGAGCTCAGGGGTCTTCAAAATTCATTTTGAGGGAGGTAATCAGTCACAGCAGACCTGTGACAGTGTGTTTTGACTGTGATAAAAACGTTAATTATTAAATTGTTATCCGTTTTTGGGTATTAAGGGGTTAATCATCCATTTGCTGGTGGGTGCAATCCTTTGCTAACTTAATACATTTACTGTGAAAAATTGGTTGCTATAACTATTTTGGTTCATTGTTATTTCAACTGTGACAGCTTTTTGTGCTTCTTAAAGGCACAGTAGCGTTTTTTATATTGCTTGTAAATTTATTTAGAAAAGTATTTCCAAGCTTGCTAGTCTCATTGCTAGTCTGTTTAAACATGTCTGACACAGATGAATCTCTTTGTTCACTATGTTTAAAGGCCAATGTGGAGCCCAATAGAAATTTGTGTACTAATTGCATTGATGTTACTTTAAATAAAAGTCAATCTTTACATGTAAAGAAATTATCACCAGACAACGAGGGGGAAGTTATGCCGACTAACTCTCCTCACGTGTCAGTACCTTCGCCTCCCGCTCAGGAGGTGCGTGATTTTGTGGCGCCAAGTACATCAGGGAGGCCCTTACAAATCACTTTGCAAGACATGGCTACTGTTATGACAGAAGTATTATCTAAATTGCCAGAATTAAGAGGCAAGCGCGATAGCTCTGGGTTAAGGACAGAGCGCGCGGATGAGGTGAGAGCCATGTCAGATACTGCGTCACAGTTTGCAGAGGTGCGTGGACTTCCGGTAGGAGGGGCTAGGTGTACAGACGCGTGTGGAGAACGCTGCCTGTACCTGGAGGCCTGATGAACTATCGAGACGCCGAGTGCCTATAGGCGGGTTGAACTAACCCCGTCCAGGATTCGCAAAGGCCAAAACGGAGACCGGTGGCTATCGACAGCAGGCCTGATCCGGGCTGAGAGATCCGGCTGAAGAGATAGCCGTCCGATCACCGGGAGGAACACGCTAACCGCAGGGACCCACGAAGGGAGTGGCGAGCGGTAGTAGCGGTGAGAGCGCCCAGGCACCAGGCTCCCGCCCCTAGGGAAAACAAAAAGGTGACAAGACATCGGGATCGCCGGCTCAGAAGGTCCTCAAGGGAATCTGAGCACAAACACCAACTGTGGCTACCGTCAAGTCCTTATTATAAAAGGGAAACGCAGGTGGAGAGAGCTTGCTGTTCTAGGGAACGACGGAGGCTGAAACCACTCCATAATTAAGATAAGTGAAAACCTACTAACTGTCATATTTGTCTGGATCCCTCCTCTGTTCCTCTGTCTACTCCGGGCCTGCTTGGAAAATTGGGTCTAGAAAGGGGGGGGAGGGCCAGGTGTATATCCATAGCTAAGTTACTAAGGGGTTCCTGCGAGAGTAGGACCTGGCAATGTTTGTCCTATCTCCCCCCCTGATCTATTGTTACCCATAGTGAACAAGGTGAAGTCAAAGCAAGGAGTAAGGAGGAAGAAGGGAAAGGAGTAAGGGAAAGGAGGAAAAGGAAGGAAAGAAGGAAGAAAGAGAAGGAAGGGAAGAGAGAGGGGAAGAGGAAAGAGGAGGAGAAGAAGGAAAAGAAAGAAAAAAGGACTCTTGAAAGAAACCTTAAGAAATTAAGGACTAAATAAAGTAGAGACTGCCGCTGGGATAAGCATTATAACATTAAATAAGCAGAGAATTCCCAGAGAAGTACTGATCAAGAGGTCTAAGATATCCTACCTATAAAGGAAAAAGGGAAAGAAGAAGGGAAGAGGAAAAAGGGGGGAGGAAAAGAACGAAAAGAAAAAGACTGTATATATACCCAAGGATTTTAAAAGAACTCTGCAGCATAGATATTGAGGTTTAGAGGGTAACCGTAGAAATGTATATTTTCCACCTATGATATTGCTATTTGATTATTACTGATATTGATGATATGAGTTAGAGGATAACCAAAGTATTGTATGTATTCCATCTATGATACTGCTATTGATTAATATTGATATTGATATTGACATTGATGACAAGATAGTGAGGGATAACCTATTTTTATACTAGGGGGATAAATGTGAGACAAAACTCTGTTAATATATGTGAGTCTACACCAGCAAAAAGGTTTACTGAGCTTTGAATATGTTAAATGTGTGACAAAACATGTGGATAGTTTGTATGGCCCTTATGTCTCGCAGACATAGGGGTAATTAGGTAGAGATAAGACTATAAGCAGAATTTTTAAAAGGTCTTAAAAGGTCTTACTCACTGCTTATAATAAAATATTAGCGAGGTAAAAGGACGTAACACCAAAAGATTTGATTGACAGATACTGAGATTCTTATTTTTTAAGGTTTAAGATAGAGCAATATTACACACAATATACGCAGGCTTTAAGGGAATCACAGCTTTTGTAGGAGGTGAGAGATATAGAGTAATACACGATAAATTTAGGGGTAGGACACATCAGCGCTATAAGTAGTGAACACACTGGTTAAAAAAAATCTCAAAAATCCAGACCAAGAGGGTCTGTGAACAATTAAAGTATTCAAGTTTTTTTTTTTTTTTTTTTTTTTTTTTTTTTTACTTTTTTTGACACTGTGAGATAGAAAAATGCACTTTCAATATTAAAAGAAAAGGTAAAATAGGGGAAAAGGGAAGGGAAGAGAATAGTTAGAATTTATTTGTCACTAGTAAATATAACCACTATAATTTTGATACTCTATCTTAGACATATATATGGAAAAATATCTAAACAAAAGTAGAACCACCTCACCAAATATGGCCTCTAGAAATAAGAACAATCACAAAGAAGGCAGGATCCAGCTTTAGTGTATAGTAAAATCCAATTTTATTAGGTTTGATTAAAACGCCAAACAGGCTATAGAAACAGCACAAACAGAGTAGGTGTGTGAGCGTGACACCAGGGCTTACATGTTTCGGCCCGCAGCCGTAATCATAGCCATAGGTGTCATGCATGTGAGTGCATACTTAAAAAGGTAATAGTAAAATGTGATTGGACAAGAATACAAATTCAAAATACGCCCACACTCCACAGGTAGAAAGGGAATTAACCCTTGTTTCCCTTGATATGGAACAACATGTGTAAATACATTAGCAGATCAATATATGTACAAAATAGTATAATCTCCAAAACAACATTAGTAAATGATATGAATGTTAGAAATGTTAAAAACACTGGCCATATAGACCGCACAGAATACTATGTGAATATAAGAATAGAAGATATACACATATAATATACTGCACTTAATGTACTATACTTCAGAATACGGTACAGAATGTATAATATGTTTACCTCATAACACTTAACACTTCAAATACACAATCTTGTATAGTTTAACCCCTACCTACCAGATAAATATTAATAGAATATGTACTATAGTATCAATGCACCTTAATTTTATATATATATATAATAGTGCTAGTGGCTAGCTGTGGTACTATATAAACCTTATAAATAGTGTATTAGAGGATAAAATAGGAGGATATGGGGAGAAACATAATATATAGTTCGGTTATGAATGAGAGTCAAAAAGGATATGGAATAGGGAAATTAAATCAAAATTAAAATGTAAAAAATGAAAGTAAAAAACGCTGGAATGAAGTGTATGTACTTTCATTTTTTACATTTTAATTTTGATTTAATTTCCCTATTCCATATCCTTTTTGACTCTCATTCATAACCGAACTATATATTATGTTTCTCCCCATATCCTCCTATTTTATCCTCTAATACACTATTTATAAGGTTTATATAGTACCACAGCTAGCCACTAGCACTATTATATATATATATAAAATTAAGGTGCATTGATACTATAGTACATATTCTATTAATATTTATCTGGTAGGTAGGGGTTAAACTATACAAGATTGTGTATTTGAAGTGTTAAGTGTTATGAGGTAAACATATTATACATTCTGTACCGTATTCTGAAGTATAGTACATTAAGTGCAGTATATTATATGTGTATATCTTCTATTCTTATATTCACATAGTATTCTGTGCGGTCTATATGGCCAGTGTTTTTAACATTTCTAACATTCATATCATTTACTAATGTTGTTTTGGAGATTATACTATTTTGTACATATATTGATCTGCTAATGTATTTACACATGTTGTTCCATATCAAGGGAAACAAGGGTTAATTCCCTTTCTACCTGTGGAGTGTGGGCGTATTTTGAATTTGTATTCTTGTCCAATCACATTTTACTATTACCTTTTTAAGTATGCACTCACCTGCATGACACCTATGGCTATGATTACGGCTGCGGGCCGAAACATGTAAGCCCTGGTGTCACGCTCACACACCTACTCTGTTTGTGCTGTTTCTATAGCCTGTTTGGCGTTTTAATCAAACCTAATAAAATTGGATTTTACTATACACTAAAGCTGGATCCTGCCTTCTTTGTGATTGTTCGTATCCACACCAGCTTGGGATCCGCTTTAGCCCCTGTTCACCTGTATCCTGTTGTAAACCCGGGTGAAGACAGAGAGCACCGCCCCCCGACCGGCGAATCCTGTGACGTCACGATCGACGCTGAATGTCCGTATGGCAAGCCAGAAGCGCTGCTGGAGTCTCATGTGAGTGCCGTTTACTTGGAGCTATTAGCCCACCGACAAGGTTTCGGTTTGACCACGTAGGTCCCCCGGCATATCCAGAGCATCTTTATGGTAAAGATCATACAGCCAAGTCGCAACTACAGGGGCGGTAGAGCTCATTTGGGGTAAGTCCCGGGAACAACGAAATAGACTGTTGCATATGTTTGTTTGCAGTGGAGTTGCATATTTGAAGAGCTTTTCTTATCCTTCCATATTTCTCTAGAAATAAGAACCAGGAAAGAAAGGGGAGCAGAATTTCATTAGAACCCCACGGGGGAGCAGTGGAAACAAGTCTTATCCAGAACTCGAATAATGAAGAGTTAATAAAACAGTTGGACGCATTATTCAAGCCTAAGTTTGAGTTGATACAAAATAACATATCCACACTAACATTTGAGATCAAACAGTTTGCAACCAGACTAAATAGTGTAGAGCAAAGAATTTCAGACATTGAAGATGGGGCTGCACAGAGGGAACAGGCTTTTCATACTATGTCCATTCAAATTGAGAGTATGAAAAATAAAATAGAGGACATAGAAAATAGGGCCAGGAGAAATAATTTACGCCTTATAGGCCTAACGGAAGAAATACAAGAAAAAGACCTTAAAAGATTTGTTGAGGTAGAGCTTATGGGACTATTAAAGATTAGAGCAGAAGACCACGATATAGTGATTGAACGAATTCATAGAATAGGCCCAGAGAGGAATGTGGAAGGGAGAAATAAAGGGTGTAGACTGATCATTATGAAATTATTAAATTTCCAAGGAAAGATCCAAATTATGAATGCCTATAGAAAGGCAAATGGTGAAATTAATTATAAAGGAAAGAAAATCTTACTGTTTAATGATTTTTCATATGAAACATCAAATAAAAGGCGTATACTAGCCCCGATTTGTACGAAACTGATCCAGGAGGGATACCGAGCCAGACTCCTGTATCCAGCTAGACTTAGTATTCAAACTAAGCAAGGAAATAAAATTTTTACTGAAAGTGACGAAGTTAATAAATTTCTAGAAAATCATAGAGATAGTCTGGAGAAGTAGGAAGATCAATGTAGGTTTAGTAGGTCTTCATAGTGTAATAATGGCTATAAAGTTAAATAGCCTGAGGGTCTGTTTTTATTGGAGGGTCACAGCCAAAACTATGTTTTTAGGAAAACTCAAATGTATAGAATTAAAATATGGGGTTCATGGTGGGATTACTTTTTACTTTTTCCCCTTTTTTTTTTTTTTTTTTTCTTCCCCTCTCTTCTTTCTCTCTCTTTCCCTCTATGTGGGACTTTCCCCCCCCCCTCTTATCTCCCAACTTTTTCTCTTTACATAAGTAACTGGTAAAATGAGTCTGAAAATTGTTTCATGGAACGTAGATGGGATTACATCACCCATCAAGCGTAAAGCTATCTTAAGGTACGCAAAGAAATTGGGAACCCAAATACTACTACTACAGGAAACACATTTGAAGGGAGAGGAAGCGGCTTAATTAAAAGGGGGATGGGTCAAAGAAGTCATATTCACCCCAGGATACCAAAGGAAGAAAGGAGTAGCTATACTACTTAGTAAAAATCTAGAATATAAAATTGATAACCTAATCCGAGATGAGGAAGGCAGGTATATTATAATGGAAGTGGCAGTGGAGGAAAAAAAATTTGTTATATGTAATGTATATGGCCCAAATGAGGAAGATATAGGATTTTGGCAGACACTGAGGGATAAATTACTTAAATATTCCGGCAACACATTAATCATAGGAGGAGATTTTAATATTGCCCCAAATAGTATACTGGATAGATGTAGAGATAGTATAACGCAAACAGGGGGGAAAACATTGGATAAGACGACAATAGCTAGGAGAAAGAGAGAATCTAATATAATAAAGAAATTCCAACAAGACTTAAAAATTCTAGACAGCTTCAGAATTATGCATCCAGAAGACAGGGAGTATACATGCTGTTCAAAATCTAAAAAAACTTTATCTAGGATAGACTATTTTCTGGTTTCAGAGAAATCATATGCTGTGGTACAAGAAACATATATAGACATGATAACAATCTCTGACCATGCCCCTATTATAATTGTAATGAATCTTAAGAATAAGGATAGGAAGACTAATCAATTCTTTTTCCCGAAATATTTGATTAAAAACACCAAATTCATAAATTTACTAAAAGAGAAGTGGGATGATTATAAACGTTTCAATGAAGGCTTTTTAGATAAAACCCATATATTTTGGAACGCTGCGAAAGCAGTACTTAGAGGAGAGATTACAACATACCTTATACGATTAAAAAAAAAAAATGAATTTATATAGACAACAGGTAACTAATTGTTTAATTAATAGATACGCTAAATATATACAGGAAAAAAATATGGCCAACTGGCAGAAATATCTACAGGCTAAAAAGAATAGAGATAATTACCTATTACAAAATGAAATCAATGAGAACATAAAATCTTGTACACAGTTTTACAGGTATGGGAATAAGGTAGGCAGTTTCCTTGCTCGTATAGATAAAAACCATAAGACTAAAAATTTGTATAACTAAAATTAAAGATAAAGACCAAATATGGACAACTACTGAAGACATGCAAAAAGTATTTCTTGAGTATTTTACAAAACTGTATTCAACACAACCTATAAATTTAGATAAGAAAGAAAAATTTTGGGCTTCATTAACAAATCCACGTTTAGAGAGTAGTCAGGTAAGAAATATCAATAAACCTATCACAGAAATAGAAATAAGTCAGACAATTAAAGCAATGGCAAATAATAAAGCAGCAGGCCCAGATGGTATGCCATCTGAGTTTTATAAAATTCTGAACGAAGAAATAACCCCAACGTTAACTATCTTGATGAATAAATTTTGGAATGGCCAGTTAAAACCGTTAGCAGACTTCAATGAGTCCACAATAATTGTAATACCTAAACCAGGAAAAGATCCACAGTCAATTGATTCTTATAGACCCATTTCACTTTTGAACATGGACTATAAGATATTAACCAGTATATTAGCTAAAAGGATTCAAGGGTCACTTGATACTATAATACATCCTGATCAAACAGGATTTATGAAGGGACGCTCCTCAAACACCAACCTGAGGAAGGTTTTCTTAACAATTATAGACCATTGGTATAATAATAAATACAATAAGAAAATATGTAAAGAAGACATCGCAATAATATCATTGGATGCAAGCAAAGCCTTCGATTCGGTTACATGGGACCATCTTGTTACGTCTCTTAGAAAATTTGGGTATGAAGGGAATTGCCTTAATGTAATTGAGTTGTTGTATAGGGAATCCAGGGCATCAATTGTTATAAATAATAATAAAACACCTTATTTCCCCCTTCTAAGAGGGACAAGACAGGGTTGCCCCCTGTCCCCCTTAATTTTTAATATAGCCTTAGAACCTCTATTGATTGCCTTGAGGAACAATATACAAGGGATAGAGGTAGGAGGTAAGAGTGTTCAACTAGCTGTATATGCTGATGATCTCTTGGTATTTTCTAGAAAGTCTTGCGAAAGTTTTAATCAAATTTGTCAAATCATAGATAATTATGGTTCTTTCTCAGGTTATAATATTAATAGAAACAAATCTGAAGTACTATGGCTCCAAAAAAATCAGACATCAGAAGATAAGATCTTCAGGGAAGTGAGTAAACACATTTCATATTTGGGGATTAAGATCTCTAACAATCCTATGGAATGGTATTCTTTAAACATTAGTAATGGAGCAAAGCAATTTTCTGAAACCCTTAAAAGATGGACATCTCTCCCACTCTCCATCTCTGGCAAAATAAATCTGATGAAGATGATTGCACTCCCAAGGTTATTATATCTGTTTCAGAATATACCTTTCTTAATTAAAAAACAGGAGATGAAGATAATCAACTCCGCAATTAAAGATTATATATGGATGGGTAAGAAACCCAGGATTAGTTATCAAAAACTAGTCCTTAAAAAAGAATTCCTAGGCCTGGGACTCCCTAATATAGAAATATACAATCTAGTGGCGGTTACGAAGATTGCCTTAGATTGGCTCTTAGAGAGTAATCACTTCTCCCTCCTAGATATAGAAAATGGGTTAATAAAACCTCTATGCTTAAAAAATGTTCTCCACTTAGAAGTTAAAAATCTCCCAGAGTATGGAAAAAAAATAGACTTCTTTAAAGATACAATAGTGGCATGGCATAAGACATGCAAGCTTTTAGGCTTAAAGCCCTTTGCAACTAAATTTTTGTCTATCGAGGGAAACCCAGGGTTTAAACAGGGTCTTTCTCTGGGGACTTTTACACGTTGGAGAGAGAAGGGGTTATCTAAACTTATTCAATTAGTTAAAATTAATCAAGGGGTAGTGAAGGTTGAAGATTTTGAAGTAATTAGGAATAGATATCGTCTGGCAGATAGACACTTCTTCTCGTTCTTACAAATCAGACACTACTGTTTGAAACTAATTAGACTACAAGGGAACAACTGGGAGCTTACAGAATTAATCCCGGTTATTAATCTAATCAAACAGGGTAAATATTCTATCTCACTTCTTTATAATCTAATAAATAATAGAAATCATAAGCAGCATATAGAACTAGGGGTCGCAAAATGGAGGGATGTATTTTTTAAGAACCTCAGTATACAAATAATACTGAAAAGTGTAGAGAGGGTAGAAGAGGCATCATTAGCTATCCCTATGCGGGAGCAACATACTAAGATAATGTGGATGGTATATATTACACCTGAGAAAATTACTAAGTGGGGTGGCACTGGAGAGGGAACACTATGTATAAAATGCAGACAACAAAGTACAAATCTGTTACATAGCTTCTGGTCATGCCCAAGAATACAAAGACTATGGGGGAAAATAAACTACTGGTTAGGCAAGATATATGAGACTCAAATCATGCTACAAGCAGATCAGGTTATTTTTTTCCACTATAAAAAAGAACATTTGAGGTTTAGAAAATTTATAACACTAGTAATTTTAATAGCAAGGAATCTCATACTAAAAGGGTGGAAGAAAGTCAAACCCCCAACTTTAATGATGATAAGGGAAAGTATTCACCACCAATTTTTGATAGAACTTCAAGATACTCTGTTTCATATTGAAACTAATATCACCCGTTTCTTTGATAAATGGGGAAGTTGGATTAAAATTCAAGATTTAGAAGAACAGAAACGAATAATTAAAAAGTTTGATAATACAGTATACATAGAAAACTGCAGACTTAGGGGCCTAGTTATCAAGCCGTCAACCTCAAATACGCTGCGTATTCCGCAGCGTATTTGTGGCGAGGCTGATACGCCTTAGTTATCAAAGGCTAGATACCGGCAAAAGTAGAATTTTGTGACGTAAGCTTCGATCCGCCGGACTCAGTCCGACACAGATCGATTCTTACGTCACTCCAGATGTTCCGCACACAAGTGCGGCACATTCTCACTACTTTTGCTAGCTATCAAAAAACTAGCAGGTACACTCGGCACTTTTACGGCCCAGCGTACCTGGTTTTCAAAGCGCCAGCCTGGAGGCGGCGGATCCCATAGGAATCAATGGGAGTCTGACCATAGCGAAAGTACAAGTTCGCTGCTGACAGACATCCCATTGATTTCTATGGGAGCTGTCTACACCTAACACCCTAACATGTACCCCGAGTCTAAACACCCCTAATCTGACCCCCCCTACACCGCCGCAACTAAATAAAGTTATTACCCCCTAAACCGCCGCTCCCGGAGCCCACCGCAAGCTACTCTATACATATTAACCCCTAAACCGCCGCTCCCGGAGCCCACCGCAAGCTACTCTATACATATTAACCCCTAAACCGCCGCTCCCGGAGCCCACCGCAACTATAATAAATGTATTAACCCCTAACCCGCCGCTCCCTGAACCCGCCGCAACCTATATTAAATGTATTAACCCCTATCCTGCCCCCCACTACGCCGCCGCCACTGTAATAAAATGATTAACCCCTAAACCTAACCCTAACCCTAACGCCCCCTAACTTAAATATTAATTAAATAAATCTAAATAAATTAACTCTTATTAACTAAATGAATCCTATTTAAAACTAAATACTTACCTTTAAAATAAACCCTAATATAGCTACAATATAAATAATAATTATATTCTAGCTATCTTAGGATTTATTTTTATTTTACAGGTACCTTTCAATTTATTTTAACCATGTACAATAACTATTAAATAGTTATTAACTATTTAATAGCTTACCTAGCTAAAATAAAGAGAAATGTACCTGTGAAATAAATCCTAACCTAAGTTACAATTACACCTAACACTACACTATACTTTAATAAATTATTCCTATTTAAAAATAAATACTTACCTGTAAAATAAACCCTAAGATAGCTGCAATGTAATTAATAATTACATTGTAGCTATTTTTGGATTTATATTTATTTTACAGGTAACTTTGTATTTATTTTAGCTAGTTAGAATAGTTATTAAAAAGTTATTAACTATTTAATAACTACCTAGCTAAAAGAAATACAAAATTACCTGTAAAATAAATCCTAACTTAAGTTACAATTAAACCTAATACTACACTATCATTAAATTAACTAAATAAACTACCTACAAAGAACTACAATGAAATACAATTACATAAACTAACTAAAGTACAAAAAATAAAAAAAGCTAAGTTACAAAAAATAAAAAATTAAGTTACAAACATGTTAAAAATATTACAACAATTTTAAGCTACTTACACCTAATCTAAGACCCCTAATAAAATAACAAACCCCCCCAAAATAAAAAAAAATCCCTACCCTATTCTAAATTACATAAATTTCAATGCTCTTTTACCTTACCAGCCCTTAAAAGGGCCATTTGTGGGGGCATGCCCCAAAAAGTTCAGCTCTTTTGCCTGTAAAATAAAAATACAACCCCCCCCCCCCCCCCAACATTAAAACCCACCACCCACATACCCCTAATCTAACCCAAACCCCCCTTACAAAAACCTAACACTAATCCCCTGAAGATCATCCAACCTTGAGTCGTCTTCACTCAGCCGAGCCACCGATGGAACTGAAGAGGGCATCCGGAACGGAAGAAGTTAATCCTCCAAGCGGCGCTGAAGAAATCTTCCATCCGATGAAGTCATCATCCAGGCGGCGCTGAAGAAGTCTTCGATCCGGCCGATGTCATCTTCAAAGAGGCGCTGAAGAGGTCTTCTATCCGGGCGAAGTCATCTTCCAAGCCGGGTCTTGAATCTTCCTTCCGCCGACGCGGAACCACCTTCTTCACCGACGGACTACGACGAATGACGGCTCCTTTAAGGGACGTCATCCAAGATGGCGTCCCCTCAATTCCGATTGGCTGATAGGATTCTATCAGCCAATCGGAATTAAGGTAGGAAAATCTGATTGGCTGATGGAATCAGCCAATCAGATTCAAGTTCAATCCGATTGGCTGATCCAATCAGCCAATCAGATTGAGCTCGCATTCTATTGGCTGATCGGAACAGCCAATAGAATGCGAGCTCAATCTGATTGGCTGATTGGATCAGCCAATCAGATTGAACTTGAATCTGATTGGCTGATTCCATCAGCCAATCAGATTTTCCTACCTTAATTCCGATTGGCTGATCGAATCCTATCAGCCAATCGGAATTGAGGGGACGCCATCTTGGATGACGTCCCTTAAAGGAGCCGTCATTCGTCGTAGTCCGTCGGTGAAGAAGGTGGTTCCGCGTCGGCGGAAGGAAGATTCAAGACCCGGCTTGGAAGATGACTTCGCCCGGATAGAAGACCTCTTCAGCGCCTCTTTGAAGATAACATCGGCCGGATCGAAGACTTCTTCAGCGCCGCCTGGATGATGACTTCATCGGATGGAAGATTTCTTCAGCGCCGCTTGGAGGATTAACTTCTTCCGTTCCGGATGCCCTCTTCAGTTCCATCGGTGGCTCGGCTGAGTGAAGACGACTCAAGGTAGGATGATCTTCAGGGGATTAGTGTTAGGTTTTTGTAAGGGGGGTTTGGGTTAGATTAGGGGTATGTGGGTGGTGGGTTTTAATGTTGGGGGGGGGGTTGTATTTTTATTTTACAGGCAAAAGAGCTGAACTTTTTGGGGCATGCCCCCACAAATGGCCCTTTTAAGGGCTGGTAAGGTAAAAGAGCATTGAAATTTATGTAATTTAGAATAGGGTAGGGATTTTTTTTATTTTGGGGGGGTTTGTTATTTTATTAGGGGGCTTAGATTAGGTGTAAGTAGCTTAAAATTGTTGTAATATTTTTAACATGTTTGTAACTTAATTTTTTATTTTTTGTAACTTAGCTTTTTTTATTTTTTGTACTTTAGTTAGTTTATGTAATTGTATTTCATTGTAGTTCTTTGTAGGTAGTTTATTTAGTTAATTTAATGATAGTGTAGTATTAGGTTTAATTGTAACTTAAGTTAGGATTTATTTTACAGGTAATTTTGTATTTCTTTTAGCTAGGTAGTTATTAAATAGTTAATAACTTTTTAATAACTATTCTAACTAGCTAAAATAAATACAAAGTTACCTGTAAAATAAATATAAATCCTAAGATAGCTATAATGTAATTATTAATTACATTGTAGCTATCTTAGGGTTTATTTTACAGGTAAGTATTTATTTTTAAATAGGAATAATTTATTAAAGTATAGTGTAGTGTTAGGTGTAATTGTAACTTAGGTTAGGATTTATTTCACAGGTACATTTCTCTTTATTTTAGCTAGGTAAGCTATTAAATAGTTAATAACTATTTAATAGTTATTGTACATGGTTAAAATAAATTGAAAGGTACCTGTAAAATAAAAATAAATCCTAAGATAGCTAGAATATAATTATTATTTATATTGTAGCTATATTAGGGTTTATTTTAAAGGTAAGTATTTAGTTTTAAATAGGATTCATTTAGTTAATAAGAGTTAATTTATTTAGATTTATTTAATTAATATTTAAGTTAGGGGGGCGTTATGGTTAGGGTTAGACTTAGGTTTAGGGGTTAATCATTTTATTACAGTGGCGGCGGCGTAGTGGGGGGCAGGATAGGGGTTAATAAATTTATTATAGGTTGCGGCGGGTTCATGGAGCGGCGGTTTAGGGGTTAAACTATTTATTTAGTTGCGGAGAGGTGCGGGATCAGCAGGATAGGGGTTAATAATTTTATAATAGAGGGCGACGGTATAGGGGGGGCAGGATAGGGGTTACTAGGTATAATGTAGGTGGCAGCGGTGTCCGGGAGTGGCGGTTTAGGGGTTAATACATTTATAAGAGTTGCGGCGGGGTCTAGGAGCGGCGGTTTAGGGGTCAATACATTTATAAGAGTTGCGGCGGGGTCTAGGAGCGGCGGTTTAGGGGTTAGTAACTTTATTTAGTTGCGGGGGGCTCCGGGGGCGCCGGTATAGGGGGAAGAACAGTGCAGTTTAGTGTGAGTGCTTAGTGACAGGCTAGCAATAAAGCTGGGAAAAAGCCGAAGGGCAGCGAGATCGGATGAGTGATAACTGTCACAGTCCGCTGCTCATCGCCCCGCGGCTTTTTGACAGCTTTATTTGATAACTTAGGCGAACGTATTCAAGGTCCGCGGCGGCGAAGGTAGGCGAGCTTAGGCGGACGTATTGGGCCGGCGAAGCCAGAAAAGTAGACGGCTTGATAACTAGCCCCCTTAGAGGAGAATGGCTATTTGAATAGGATAACTGATCTATATGGGGAGGGGGGGGGGAGGGGAATACCCACCTTATCCCTTTTTTTTTTTCCCTTTTCCTTTTTTTCTCGCTTCTTTTTTGAAGGTGTTTTTGTATTTGTTTCATGGGGGAAGTATACCCGACCGAATAAGAGTTAAGTTGAACATTATGTACACCATATTGAAATTTTGAGAAGAGTAATTATTTACTCCTGTGGTTGAAAGTGAGTTTGATTGTTTATTTGTTTTTGCTCTCTTTTTCTTGTGTATTGTTCGTTGTTAAATTAAAAGTGGAAAGGAGTGATGAGACCATCAATATAGTTTGGATGGTAAACTTTGACAATAAATCAAGATAAGAATAGTATACGATAGAATTTGAATTGATGGAATTAATGTAATATGTATGCAGATAAATATGTATGATATCTCGTTGGATTTGCTTTGTTGAAACAATTTACTGTTCTTTTCTTTATTCTGTATCTGATATTGAATATCAATAAATTTCTTTAAAAAAAAAAACAAAACAAAAAAAAACAGAGATTAACAAGGAGTGGGATAGACCTGGTGTGCCTTTTTCCCCTCCTCCCATATTTAGGAAAATGTTTCCTATAGACGCCACCACACAAGACTTATGGCAGACGGTCCCTAAGGTGGAGGGAGCAGTTTCTACTTTAGCTAAGCGTACCACTATCCCGGTAGAGGATAGTTGTGCCTTTTCAGATCCAATGGATAAGAAATTAGAGGGTTACCTTAAGAAAATGTTTGTTCAACAAGGTTTTATCTTACAGCCCCTTGCATGCATTGCGCCTGTCACTGCTGCGGCGGCATTCTGGTTTGAGTCTCTGGAAGAGGCCATTCGCACAGCTCCATTGGATGAAATTATGAACAAGCTTAAAGCACTTAAGCTAGCTAACGCATTTGTTTCTGATGCCGTCGTACATTTAACCAAACTTACGGCTAAGAACTCCGGATTCGCCATCCAAGCGCGCAGAGCGCTATGGCTTAAATCCTTGTCAGCTGACGTGACTTCTAAATCTAAATTGCTTAATATTCCTTTCAAAGGGCAGACCTTATTCGGGCCCGGCTTGAAAGAAATTATAGCTGACATTACGGGAGGTAAGGGCCATGCTCTACCTCAGGACAGGGCCAAATCAAAGGCCAAACAGTCTAATTTTCGTGCCTTTCGTAACTTCAAGGCAGGAGCAGCATCAACTTCCTCCGCTCCAAAACAGGAAGGAGCTGTTGCTCGTTACAGGCAGGGCTGGAAAGTTAACCAGTCCTGGAACAAGGGCAAGCAGGCCAAGAAACCTGCTGCTGCCTCTAAGACAGCATGAAGAGAGGGCCCCCTATCTGGAAACGGATCTAGTGGGGGGCAGACTTTCTCTCTTCGCCCAGGCTTGGGCAAGAGATGTCCAGGATCCCTGGGCGTTGGAGATCATATCTCAGGGGTATCTCCTGGACTTCAAAACTTCTCCTACACGAAGGAGATTTCATCTTTCAAGGTTATCAGCAAACCAAATAAAGAAAGAGGCGTTTCTACGCTGTGTACAAGACCTCTTACTAATGGGGGTGATCCACCCAGTTCCGCGGACGGAACACGGGCAAGGATTCTATTCAAATCTATTTGTGGTTCCAAAGAAAGAGGGAACCTTCAGACCAATCTTGGACTTAAAAATCCTAAACAAATTCCTAAGAGTTCCATCATTCAAAATGGAAACTATTCGAACCATCCTTTCCATGATCCAAGAGGGTCAGTACATGACCACAGTGGACTTAAAGGATGCCTACCTTCACATACCGATTCACAAGGATCATTATCGGTACCTAAGATTTGCTTTCCTAGAGAGGCATTACCAGTTTGTAGCTCTTCCGTTCGGATTAGCTACGGCTCCAAGAATCTTTACAAAAGTTCTGGGCTCACTTCTGGCGGTACTAAGACCGCGAGGCATAGCGGTGACTCCGTACCTAGACGACATTCTGATACAAGCGTCAAGTTTTCAAACTGCCAAGTCTCATACAGAGATAGTTCTGGCATTTCTGAGGTCGCATGGGTGGAAGGTGAACGTGGAAAAGAGTTCTCTATTACCACTTACAAGGGTTCCCTTTCTAGGGACTCTTATAGATTCTGTAGAGATGAAAATTTACCTGACAGAGGCCAGGTTATCAAAACTTCTAAATGCTTGCCGTGTCCTTCATTCCATTCCACACCCGTCAGTAGCTCAGTGCATGGAAGTAATCGGCTTAATGGTAGCGGCAATGGACATAGTACCATTTGCGCGCCTACATCTCAGACCGCTGCAATTGTGCATGCTAAGTCAGTGGAACGGGGATTACTCAGATTTGTCCCCCTACTAAATCTGGATCAAGAGACCAGAGATTCTCTTCTATGGTGGCTTTCTCGGCCACATCTGTCCAAGGGGATGACCTTTCGCAGGCCAGATTGGACGATTGTAACAACAGACGCCAGCCTTCTAGGCTGGGGCGCAGTCTGGAACTCCCTGAAGGCTCAGGGATTATGGACTCAGGAGGAGAAACTCCTCCCAATAAATATTCTGGAATTAAGAGCAATATTCAATGCTCTCCTAGCTTGGCCTCAGTTAGCAACTCTGAGGTTCATCAGATTTCAGTCGGACAACACGACTGTGGCTTACATCAACCATCAAGGGGGAACCAGAAGTTCCCTAGCGATGTTGGAAGTCTCAAAGATAATTCGCTGGGCAGAGTCTCATTCTTGCCACCTGTCAGCGATTTACATCCCAGGCGTGGAGAACTGGGAGGCGGATTTTCTAAGTCGCCAGACTTTTCATCCGGGGGAGTGGGAACTTCATCCAGAGGTCTTTGCTCAACTGATTCATCGTTGGGGCAAACCAGATCTGGATCTCATGGCGTCTCGCCAGAACACCAAGCTTCCTTGTTACGGATCCAGGTCCAGGGACCCGGGAGCGGTCCTGATAGACGCTCTGACCGCCCCTTGGGTCTTCAACATGGCTTATGTGTTTCCACCATTTCCGATGCTTCCTCGTTTGATTGCCTAGATCAAACAGGAGAGAGCTTCGGTGATTCTGATAGCGCCTGCGTGGCCACGCAGGACCTGGTATGCAGACCTAGTGGACATGTCGTCCTGTCCACCGTGGTCTCTGCCTCTGAGACAGGACCTTCTAATTCAGGGTCCTTTCAACCATCCAAATCTAATTTCTCTGAGGCTGACTGCATGGAGATTGAACGCTTGATTCTATCAAAGCGTGGCTTCTCGGAGTCGGTTATTGATACCTTAATACAGGCTAGGAAGCCTGTTACCAGAAAAATTTACCATAAGATATGGCGTAAATATTTATATTGGTGCGAATCCAAGTGTTACTCATGGAGTAAGGTTAGGATTCCTAGGATATTGTCCTTTCTACAAGAGGGTTTAGAAAAGGGCTTATCTGCTAGTTCGTTAAAGGGACAGATTTCTGCTCTGTCTATTCTTCTACACAAACGTCTGGCTGAAGTTCCAGACGTTCAGGCTTTTTGTCAGGCTTTAGCTAGGATTAAGCCTGTGTTTAAGACTGTTGCTCCGCCGTGGAGCTTAAACTTAGTTCTTAACGTTCTTCAAGGCGTTCCATTTGAACCCCTTCATTCCATTGATATCAAGCTGTTATCCTGGAAGGTTCTGTTTTTGATGGCTATTTCCTCGTCTCGAAGAGTCTCTGAGTTATCTGCCTTACATTGTGATTCTCCTTATCTGATTTTTCATTCAGACAAGGTAGTTCTGCGTACTAAACCTGGGTTCTTACCTAAGGTAGTTACTAACAGGAATATCAATCAAGAGATTGTTGTTCCATCACTGTGTCCTAACCCTTCTTCAAAGAAAGAACGACTTTTGCATAATCTGGATGTAGTCCGTGCCCTGAAGTTCTATTTGCAGGCAACTAAAGATTTTCGTCAAACTTCTTCCCTGTTTGTCGTTTACTCTGGACAGAGAAGAGGTCAAAAGGCTTCGGCTACCTCTCTCTCTTTTTGGCTTCGTAGCATAATACGTTTAGCCTATGAGACTGCTGGACAGCAGCCTCCTGAAAGGATTACAGCTCATTCTACTAGAGCTGTGGCTTCCACCTGGGCCTTTAAAAATGAGGCCTCTGTTGAACAGATTTGCAAGGCTGCAACTTGGTCTTCACTTCACACTTTTTCAAAATTTTACAAATTTGACACTTTTGCTTCTTCGGAGGCTATTTTTGGGAGAAAGGTACTTCAGGCAGTGGTTCCTTCTGTTTAATGTTCCTGCCTTGTCCCTCCCTTCATCCGTGTACTTTAGCTTTGGTATTGGTATTCCATAAGTAATGGATGGCCCGTGGACTGACTACACTTAACAAGAGAAAACATAATTTATGCTTACCTGATAAATTTATTTCTCTTGTAGTGTAGTCAGTCCACGGCCCGCCCTGTCTTTAAGGCAGATCTAAATTTTAATTAAACTCCAGTCACCACTGCACCCTATGGTTTCTCCTTTCTCGTCTGGTTTTGGTCGAATGACTGAATATGACATGTGAGGGGAGGAGCTATATAGCAGCTCTGCTTGGGTGATCCTCTTTCAGCTTCCTGTTAGGAAGAGATATATTCCATAAGTAATGGATGACCCGTGGACTGACTACACTACAAGAGAAATAAATTTATCAGGTAAGCATAAATTATGTTTTGTTTTGTTTTTTTTACAGATCATGAAAGGTAAGTGTATACGTTTTTTTATTTTGAGACTGATTTTGTATCCAATTAAAGGGATATGAAACCCAAATTGTTTCTTTCATGATTCACATAGAGTATGCAATTTTAAGTAACTTTCTAATTTACTCATACATTTATCCACCAATCAGCAAGTTCTACCCAGGTGCTGAACCAAAAATGGGCCAGCTCCTAACCTTTAGGTTTGTGGTGGATTTTTTTTGTTTTACAGATCATGAAAGGTAAGTGAATACGTTTCTTTATTATGAGACTGATTTTGTATCCAATTAAAGGGATATGAAACCCAAATTGTTTCTTTCATGATTCACATAGAGTATGCAATATTTTTTTTTTTACAATTTGATTTTTATTGTTCAGCATAATAAATTCCAACAAATTGTTTACGCCATGCAAGGCCTATATTAAACATCAACATAATTTAAATCAAAACTTGACTGTCTTGTTAATACAGACTAAATTAACAATAACTAAGTTAACAATTGATAACACAGTAATAATATTAGCATGATCTGACCCATAGCTCAGCCAAGTTAAATAGTTATCAGATGTGGACTTGGTTATCTGTTTTACACTGCTGAATCATTTTATTTCCTATACTACCCTCTAATTATAATCGCTTCAACATCACAGAACCAAATATGGGGCATGTCCTTTTACCAGTTATCTTTTGACAAGCTTCCCCCCTCCCCTTCTACCCCCTTCTAGAAGAGAAAAGGGAAAAGGAAGAAAGAAAAAAAAAAAACTACCATACCCCCAGTAATACTAGTTCAGAGTTTCTGAATGGAAAGATCATATAATCTATTTTGACTGCAGAAAAAATCTTATTAAATAATGACCACTTTGTAAAAAACTTTCTAATATCCCCTTCATCGTTCATATTACTATCTATCTGCTCTAATATACATTGTTTTTTTAAACAGTTTTTAACCTCCATAACCGTTGGAATTGCAGTCGTTTTCCATTTTTTAAATATTAAGTATCTGGCTGCGATAACTGTCATATTAATTAATTTATGTTGAGGGTGTGGTTTTTCCCTCCCTTTCCTCAAAAATACAATATAGCTCAGGGATAGATCCAAAGGGAGAATCTTAACAGTATTTTTTAGCAAATATTCCACTTTCATCCAGAATTGACCTATTCTAGGACAGCTCCATATCATATGGACGAGGTCAGCAGCAGGTTTTGAACATTTTGGACATTTATTAAAATCTATATTCTCGCATCTGAGACCTTTTTCGGGGTAAAGTACACCCTATATAAAAGTTTAACCTGTGATTCCCTCCAAGTAGAAGATAGTGTAGTCTGAGCTATTCTTGTGATGGAGCCCTGCACCAACTGTACATCAATATTACTTTCTGGTATCAAATTATTCCATTCTGCCGAGAGTTTCTCAAGATTCGATATGCCCTTGAGGGAAACTAGAAGGTGGTAACATGGAGAGATAGACATCCGTCCATTTTCCACCATAGTTAACCACCCCTCCGATCTCTCCCAGGACCACGGACTGTTCGCCTCCCTCAATAGCTCCACTACAAAATGTCTGGCCTGCAGGTAAGCAAAAAATTCCTTGTTGGAGAGATCAAATTCTTGCCTGAGTGATTCATAAGTTTTTACAGATTGATTCTCTCTATCAATAAACTGAATAGCCCTGTCCAGTCCTACACTATGCCATCTTTGAAATGTTGCTGACTCTAAACCAGCCAAAAATTTGGGATTGCCTAAATATGCCTCAGGAAATGGGGGATATCTTACTATTGTTAACTGATTAGATACTGCATACTCTAATTTAAGATTTTTGCAATATTGTTGCCAGGCTTTAATGACACCAATAACTGAACCAAGGTTTTTAATCTCCTTTGGCATATATTTTCCTTGTGTATGTAGTAGGGCTTTTAAGAGAACGGTTTAACTATCTCTTCTTCTAAAGATTTAGCTGTATAGTATTCTTTATCTATCAGCCATTTGGCTGCAATTTTAATCAGACACTCTATATTGTAGTTACCTAAATCTGGAAGTGCAAGTCCTCTAAATTTTCTTGGTTATGATAATGTTTTAAGTGATATTCTCCTCCTTTCCCCCCCCCCCCCCATATAAATTCATCTTTTTATTGAATATTTTGATATCTGCTTTCTTTATAAGAAGAGGAAGATTCTGCAGTTTATATATATTTTTTGGAAATAAGATCATAAGATTAGGCTAATTTTCCCTGATAAAGCCAGAGGTAAATGTTTCCAAACAGTAAGCTGATCATATACCTTTTGAAAAATTGGCTTAAAATTCAAATCATACCAGAGATTTTGACTCTTACTTAGAGTAATACCTAAATACATAATTTGATCTACAACTTTAAATGGGCTTTCCCTAATAGAATCCCCCTGCCTATCTAACCATAACAATTCTGTTTTATTGATGTTTACTCTATAACCCAAAAATGAGCTGTATGTTTCTATAATTCCCATTAATCTAGGAATGTTCTTCTTAGTATTTCTTAAAAATATTAGTATGTCATCTGCATATAGCAATATTTTTTCCTCAGTGCTTTTACACAAAACCCCTTGCAGATCCTGTTGTATTTTAATAGCTAATGATTCAATAGATACATTGAACAGAAGGGGTGAGAGTGGGCAACCTTGCCTAGTACCTCTTTCCAATTTTATTTCTGTAGATTCTATCCCATTCACTGAAATTGAGGATAAGGGGTTATTATAAATTGCTTTAATATAATTCAGAAAGGATCCTGAAAAGCCAAACTTGGTTAATGAGGTGAAAAGGTGATCCCATTGCACAGCGTCAAATGCTTTTTCTGCATCGATTGTTATTAGCGCTGCATCATGATTTGATTTGTTAAATCTCTCAGATTGATTCCTGAAATATTTAATGATAATGCAAGCTTTACGTATGTTTACAACAAAGCTTCGGCCATTCATGAAACCCCCCTGGTTGGGATGAATAATTTTACCTAGAATTTTTTTTAATCTTTTAGCTACGATTGATGCTAAAATTTTATAATTTGCGTTTAGCAGAGAAATTGGTCTATATGATTCTGGCCTTTCATGATCCCTTCCTTTCTTGTATATCATAATAAGAGTCCATGAGCTAGTGACATATGGGATATACAATCCTACCAGGAGGGGCAAAGTTTTCCAAGGCTCAAAATGCCTACAAATACACCCCTCACCACAACCACAATTCAGTTTTTACAAACTTTGCCTCCTATGGAGGTGGTGAAGTAAGTTTGTGCTAGATTTCTACTTTGATATGCGCTTCTCAGCATGTTGAAGCCCGGTTCCTCTCAGAGTACAGTGAATGTCAGAGGGATGTGAAGAGAGTATCACCTATTGAATACAATGGTCTTCCTAACGGGGATCTATTTCATAGGTTCTCTGTTATCGGTCGTAGAGATTCATCTCCTACCTCCCTATTCAGATCGACGATATACTCTTATATACCATTACCTCTACTGATTTTCGTTTCAGTACTGGTTTGGCTATCTGCTATATGTGGATGGGTGTCTTTTGGTAAGTATGTCTCATTTACTTAAGACACTCTCAGCTATGGTTTGACACTTTATATATAAAGTTCTAAATATATGTTTGTACTTATATTTGCCATGATTCAGGTTTATCAGTATATTTCCTTTTTTGCAGACTGTCAGTTTCATATCGGGGAAATGTTTAAAAAAAAAAAAAAAAAAATCTTACCTGAGTTTTTCAAATTGACTCTTTCTAAATTGTGGGCTGTATTAGGCTCGCAAGAGCGCAAAATGCTATAATTTATTGCCTCATTCTTGGTGCAATACTTTTTTAGCGTGAAAATTACGTTTGTTGACGCAAATTAGTAATTTCCAGCGTCTTAGTTGGTGCCGAGTCTTTCACGAGGTTGCGTCATCTATGACATTCGAATTTTGTTCCGGACGTTTTTTCATTATTTAAGACCACATTCCTTTTGCCTCTGGTCTTTTTTTCTATGTCACAGGCCTATTCTGTTTGCATTTTTTCCCATTCCTGAAACTGTCATTTAAGGAAATTGATAATTTTGCTTTATATGTTGTTTTTTTCTTTTACATACTGCAAGATGTCTAAATCTGATCCTGTCTCAGAATCTACTACTGGAATCCTGCTGCCTGATATCGGTTCTACCAAAGCTAAGCACATTTGTTGTAAACTTGTGGTAACTGTTCCTCCAGCTGTGGTTTGTAATAGTTGTCATGATAAACTTTTACATGCAGAACATGTTTCCATCACTAATAGTTCATTACCTGTTGCTGGTCCATCAACATCTAATGCTCAGGATATTCCTGTAAATTTAAGAGAATTTATTTCTGATTCCATTCAGAAGGCTTTGTCTGCCATTCCGCCTTCTAATAAACGTAAAAGGTCTTTTAAAACTTCTCATAGAGTTGATGAATTTTCTAATGACCGACAACATACTGATTTATCTATCTCTGATGAGGATCTGTCTGATTCAGAGGATCCTGCCTCAGATATTGACACTGACAGATCCTCTTATTTATTTAAAATGGAGTATATTTGTTCTTTATTAAAAGAAGTGTTGATTGCATTAGATATGGAGGAGACTAGTCCTCTTGATACTAAAACTAGTAAACGTTTAAATTCGGTTTATAAACCTCATGTAGTTATTCCAGAGGGTTTTCCAGTTCCTGATGCTATTTCAGATATGGTTTCAAAGGAATGTAATAGACTGGGTACTTCTTTTACTCCTTCTTCAAGGTTTAAAAAATTGTATAATTTGCCTACTGATAGATTGGAGTTTTGGGAAAAGATCCCCAAAGTTGATGGGGCCATCTCTACTCTTGCTAAACGTACTACTATTCCTACGGAAGATAGTACTTCTTTTAAAGATCCTTTAGATAGGAAGCTTAAATCTTATCTAAGGAAAGCTTATTTATGTTCAGGCCATCTTCTTAGGCCTGCTATTTCTTTGGCTGATGTTGCAGCTGCCTCAACTTTTTGGTTGGAAACTTTAGCGCAACAAGTATCAGATCATAATGTGTATAGCATTGTTAAATTAATTCAACATGCTACATATAAACACAAGTGTTAACATATTCGGGGGATCAGTACATTGTAGATAAATACCACCATGTAGAATTGAAAAAAATAGCATACCACAGCAAAATTTTAAAGCTATTTGGGTTAAACAAACATGTCCACAAAAGGCAGACCATAATCCCCGAGTTAGATCCTGGCAAAAGAGACGTAGATACCCGAATAGTTTTCGTTAAAAACAAAGAAAACCTTCCTTTTAATGTAATATTTTTTTTGAGTGCAGATAACTTTCTGTCATCCCCTAATGAGTACCCTTCCTACCTTAACTAAAAAGAAAGAGAAGAAGAAAAAGGGAGAAGAGAAAAAAAAAAAAGAATATTGTAGAGAAATTATAAAAAATAAAATAAGAAATAAAATGAGGGTTCCCATTCAGCCCTCTCCTGTCTAGAATCAAGTCTGTATTGCCTTCTAAATATAACAACTATTTAAGCCTGAGTCTTTATGTTCGCTCAGTCTTTATGTTCTGCAGAATCTCACACGAATCAACTAGTGTTGTTTCTTCAAAGACATGGTCAGGGCCTATGAATACCCAAAAACGTCGTAGTTCAGAGTTTCTGAATGGAAAGATCATTTAATCTATTTTGACTGCAGAAAAAATCTTATTAAATAATGACCACTTTGTAAAAAACTTTCTAATATCCCCTTCATCGTTCATATTAGTATCTATCTGCTCTAATATACATTGTTTTTTTAAACAGTTTTTAACCTCCATAACCGTTGGAATTGCAGTAGTTTTCCATTTTTTAAATATTAAGTATCTGGCTGCGATAACTGTCATATTAATTAATTTATGTTGAGGGTGTGGTTTTTCCCTCCCTTTCCTCAAAAATACAATATAGCTCAGGGATAGATCCAAAGGGAGAATCTTAACAGTATTTTTTAGCAAATATTCCACTTTCATCCAGAATTGACCTATTCTAGGACAGCTCCATATCATATGGACGAGGTCAGCAGCAGGTTTTGAACATTTTGGACATTTATTAAAATCTATATTCTCGCATCTGAGACCTTTTTCGGGGTAAAGTACACCCTATATAAAAGTTTAACCTGTGATTCCCTCCAAGTAGAAGATAGTGTAGTCTGAGCTATTCTTGTGATGGAGCCCTGCACCAACTGTACATCAATATTACTTTCTGGTATCAAATTATTCCATTCTGCCGAGAGTTTCTCAAGATTCAATATGCCCTTGAGGGAAACTAGAAGGTGGTAACATGGAGAGATAGACATCCGTCCATTTTCCACCATAGTTAACCACCCCTCCAATCTCTCCCAGGACCACGGACTGTTCGCCTCCCTCAATAGCTCCACTACAAAATGTCTGGCCTGCAGGTAAGCAAAAAATTCCTTGTTGGAGAGATCAAATTCTTGCCTGAGTGATTCATAAGTTTTTACAGATTGATTCTCTCTATATCAATAAACTGAATAGCCCTGTCCAGTCCTACACTATGCCATCTTTGAAATGTTGCTGACTCTAAACCAGCCAAAAATTTGGGATTGCCTAAATATGCCTCAGGAAATGGGGGATATCTTACTATTGTTAACTGATTAGATACTGCATACTCTACTTTAAGATTTTTGCAATATTGTTGCCAGGCTTTAATGACACCAATAACTGAACCAAGGTTTTTAATCTCCTTTGGCATATATTTTCCTTGTGTATGTAGTAGGGCTTTTAAGAGAACGGTTTAACTATCTCTTCTTCTAAAGATTTAGCTGTATAGTATTCTTTATCTATCAGCCATTTGGCTGCAATTTTAATCAGACACTCTATATTGTAGTTACCTAAATCTGGAAGTGCAAGTCCTCTAAATTTTCTTGGTTATGATAATGTTTTAAGTGATATTCTCCTCCTTTCCCCCCCCCCCCATATAAATTCATCTTTTTATTGAATATTTTGATATCTGCTTTCTATAAGAAGAGGAAGATTCTGCAGTTTATATATATTTTTTGGAAATAAGATCATAAGATTAGGCTAATTTTCCCTGATAAAGCCAGAGGTAAATGTTTCCAAACAGTAAGCTGATCATATATCTTTTGAAAAATTGGCTTAAAATTCAAATCATACCAGAGATTTTGACTCTTACTTAGAGTAATACCTAAATACATAATTTGATTTGGTAAGTATGTCTCATTTACTTAAGACACTCTCAGCTATGGTTTGGCACTTTATATATAAAGTTCTAAATATATGTTTGTACTTATATTTGCCATGATTCAGGTTTATCAGTATATTTCCTTTTTTGCAGACTGTCAGTTTCATATCGGGGAAATGTTTTGTGCCTTCCAAAGTCGTTGTATGGGCAGGTAGGGCCACAGTAGAGCTGTGGCAGTTTTGTGTGACTGTTTAAAAACGTTTATATATACGTTATATATATACGTTTTGAAACTAAGGGTTTAGTCCTCCATTTGAAAGTGGGTGCAATGCTCTTTTAGCCTATTATACACACTGTAAAAATTTCATAAGATTTTTTTGTTTCTGTCTGTTTCATCAGGCTGATGAAACAGACAGCAGTCTGAGAAACGCGTTGCTTGTTCTTTTAATATCTAGTGTCATGAGACACTGAGATTTTTATTTTATTAATAAAATTTGGTTTTATGTAAACCTCTTTGTGAGAGTCTGAGCTCTGTCAGTCCGGCAAGACATTGGAGAAACCAGTTTCCTTGCAGTGTCAGTGAGCTGGGACACTGTGAGATCCCAGTCTGTTTGATTTAGCACAATTGGGTGCTGCTCCACTTGTGAGTACCTTTTTGATTACCTATCAAATCTCTTTCACCAACTGTATTACACTAGGAGGCGCCTTTGTCTTTTTGTGATTTTTTTCACAGAGAAAACTTGCTCTTTGAACAAAGAAAAGAGCTCTCTATCACCTCTAACAAAAGTCTCATTCCTAGGGACTCTGATAGATTCGGTAGAAATGAAGATTTACGAAGGCCAGATTGTCAAAACTTCTAGACTCTTGCCGTGTTCTTTATTCCACTTCTCGTCTTTCAGTGGCTCAGTGTATGGAAGTAATCGGTTTAATGGTAGCGGCAATGGACATAGTACCGTTTGCCCGCCTACATCTCAGACCGCTGCAACTTTGCATGCTCAGTCAGTGGAATGGGGATTACACAGATTTGTCCCCTCTACTAAATCTGGATCAAGAAACCATTGATTCTCTTCTCTGGTGGCTATCTCAGGTCCATCTGTCCAAGGGGATGAGCTTCCGCAGGCCAGACTGGACTATAGTAACGACAGATGCCAGCCTTCTGGGCTGGGGTACAGTCTGGAACTCCCTGAAGGCTCAGGGCTCGTGGACTCAGGAGGAGACACTCCTTCCGATAAACATTCTGGAACTAAGAGCGATATTTAATGCTCTTCAGGCTTGGCCTCAGCTTGCTGCGGTCAGGTTCATCAGATTTCAGTCGGACAATATCACAACTGTAGCCTACATCAACCATCAAGGGGGAACAAGGAGTTCCCTTGCAATGTTGGAGGTTTCAAAAATAATTCTATGGGCAGAGGTTCACTCTTGCCATCTATCAGCTATCCATATCCAAGGAGTAGAGAACTGGGAGGCGGATTTTCTAAGTCGGCAGACTTTTCATCCGGGGGAGTGGGAACTCCATCCGGAAGTGTTTGCACAGTTGATTCAATGTTGGGGCAAACCAGAATTGGATCTCATGGCGTCTCATCAGAACGCCAAGCTTCCACCGTTTCCTCTGCTCCCTCGTCTGATTGCCAAGATCAAGCAGGAGAGAGCTTCGGTGATTTTGATAGCACCTGCGTGGCCACGCAGGACTTGGTATGCAGATCTGGTGGACATGTCATCCCTTCCACCATGGACTCTACCGCTGAGACAGGACCTTCTACTTCAGGGTCCTTTCAACCATCCAAATCTAATTTCTCTGCGTCTGACTGCTTGGAGATTGAACGCTTGATTTTATCAAAACGCGGTTTCTCTGAGTCAGTCACTGATACCTTAATTCAGGCTCGAAAGCCTGTCACCAGGAAAATCTATCATAAGATATGGTGTAAATATCTTCATTGGTGTGAATCCAAGGGTTACTCATGGAGTAAAGTCAGGATTCCCAGGATATTATCTTTTCTTTAAGAGGGATTGGAGAAGGGATTGTCAGCTAGTTCCTTAAAGGGACAGATTTCTGCTCTGTTTATTCTTTTGCACAAGCGTCTGGCGGATGTTCCAGACGTTCAGGCATTTTGTCAGGCTTCAGTTAGAATCAAGCCTGTGTTTAAACCTGTTGCTCCGTCATGGAGTTTAAATTTAGTTCTTAAGGTTCTGCAAGGGGTTCCGTTTGAACCTCTGCATTCCATAGATATCAAGCTTTTATTTTGGAAAGTTCTGTTTTTGGTAGCTATTTCTTCGGCTCGAAGAGTTTCAGAGTTATCTGCCTTACAGTGTGATTCCCCTTATCTGATCTTCCATGCAGATCACTGTGTCCTAATCCTTCTTCAAAGAAGGAACGTCTATTACATAATCTTGACGTGGTTCGTGCTTTAAAGTTTTATTTACAAGCTACTAAGGATTTTCGTCAATCATCGGCATTGTTGTTTACTCTGGACAGAGAAGAGGCCAAAAGGCTTCAGCAACTTCTCTTTCCTTTTGGTTAAGAAGTATAATCCGCTTATCTTATGAGACTGCTGGCCAGCAGCCTCCTGTAAGAATTACAGCTCATTCCACTAGAGCAGTGGCTTCCACATGGGCTTATAAAAATGAGGCTTCTGTTGAACATATTTGCAAGGCGGCGACTAGGTCTTCGCTCCATACTTTTTCTAAATTCTACATATTTGATACTTTTGCTTCTTCGGAGGCTATTTTTGGGAGAAAGGTCTTACAGGCAGTGGTGCCTTCCGTTTAAGCACCTGCCTTGTCCCTCCCTTCATCCGTGTCCTAAAGCTTTGGTATTGGTATCCCACAAGTAATGGATGATCCGTGGACTGGATACACCTTACAAGAGAAAACATAATTTATGCTTACCTGATAAATTTATTTCTCTTGTGGTGTATCCAGTCCACGGCCCGCCCTGTCTTTTTATGGCAGGTGTTTTTTAAATTTTTAAACTACAGTCACCACTGCACCCTATAGTTTCTCCTTTCTCTTGCTTATCTTCGGTTGAATGACTGGGAGGTGGCAGTTAGGGGAGGAGCTATATAGACAGCTCTGCTGTGGGTGATCCTCTTGCAGCTTCCTGTTGGGAAGGAGAATATCCCACAAGTAATGGATGATCCGTGGACTGGATACACCACAAGAGAAATAAATTTATCAGGTAAGCATAAATTTAGTTTTTCCCCCCTTTCTGCCCAGCTGCCTTTCAACTACTAGCGCGACTGTCAGTGCTGCGCTATCAGATTTGACTGGGTGCATGGAGATGGTATGTTCTCTACGAATTGGTAAAGTCAGTTTTTGAAGACTCAGTAGCGTCCAGAAAAATTGTGCAGTGCTCTATATTGTTATAGTAGGCAGCTTGCTCGTGTACATTGTGCTGAAGAACTGCAGAGAACCCTGGAGTACGTCAGGATAATGTACATGAGCAAGCTGCCTACCATAACTATATAGTCACTTTAACCCATACTTCATTCATACACACACAGAGAAGAAACACTCACCGCTCTATCAGGATGTCTTCCCGCGCAGACAACCTTAGGGGTGGGAAGTAGCAACTGACAAGGAAGAGACCAAGAGCCATGGAAATAAGAGGAGGTCTTTGAATGCATTTAACAGAAAGAACCTCCCCTTTCTACCCTCCTTTCCCGTGTGTGTGCATATTTGAAAGGCAATTTGACATTTTTTATTATTGCTTCTTATATCCCACTTAAAATGTCAGGTCGCCGCAAGGGCTGGTAACTTAAAATTTTTACTTGCCCGCAGGAGATTTAGGTCGCCATTGGCTACCGGACCGGTCTATTCATATTCCCTGCATGGTTGGAGGATCAATTTACCAAAAAGTTCTTTCCTCAGACAAGGGTAACCTTTTTAGGTTTCCAGATAGATTCAGTATCCATGACTTTGTGTCTAACAGACAAGAGACGTCTGAAATTGGCTGCAGCCTGTCAGAACCTTCAGTCTCAGTTATTCCCTTCAGTAGCTATGTGCATGGAGGTTTTAGGTCACATCGGACGTGATCCCCTTTGCTTGTTTTCACATGAGACCTCTTCAGCTTTGTATGCTGAACCAATGGTGCAGGGATTATACAAGGATATCACAATTAATATCCTTAAATCCCAATGTTCGACTATCTCTGACTTGGTGGTTAGATCACCATTGTATAGTTCAAGGGGCCTCTTTTGTTCGTCCAACCTGGACTGTGATCACAACAGATGCAAGTCTTTCAGGTTGGGAAGCTGTCTGGGGATCTCTGACAGCACAGGGGGTTTGGAAATTTCAAGAGACAAGATTACCAATCAATATTTTGGGACTCCGTACGATTCTCAGAGCTCTTCAGTTTTGGCCTCTATTGAAGAGAGAGCCGTTTATTTGTTTTCAGACAGACAATGTCACAACTGTGGCGTATGTCAATCATCAGGGTGGGACTCACAGTCCTCAGGCTATGAAAGAAGTATCCCGGATACTTGTTTGGGCAGAATCCAGCTCCTGTCTAATTTCTGTGGTCCATATCCCAAGTATAGAGAATTGGAAAGTGGATTGTCTCAGTCGTCAAACTTTACATCCGGGAGAGTGGTCTCTTCACCCAGATGTGTTTTTTCAAATTGTTCAGATGTGGGGGCTTCCAGAAATAGATCTGATAGCATCTCATCTAAACAAGAACCTTCCCAGGTACCTATCCAGGTCCAGGGATCCTCAGGCGGAAGCAGTGGATGCATTGACACGTCCCTGGAGTTATCAACCTGCCGATATTTTTCCGCCTCTAGTTCTTCTTCCAAGAGTGATTTCCAAGATCATCATGGAGCAATTGTTTGTGCTGCTGGTGGCTCCAGCATGGGCTCACAGGTTTTGGTATGCGGATCTTGTTCGGATGTCCAGTTGCCAACCATGGCCACTTCCACTAAGGCCAGACCTTCTATCTCAAGGTCCGTTTTTCCATCAGGATCTCAAATCATTAAATTTGAAGGTATGGAAATTGAACGCTTAGTGCTTAGTCATAGAGGTTTCTCTGACTCAGTGATTAATACTTTGCTGCAGGCTCGTAAATCTGTTTCTAGAAAGATTTATTATCGAGTTTGGAAGACTTACATTTCATGGTGTTCTTCTCATAAATTCTCTTGGCATTCTTTTAGAATTCCTAGAATTTTAGTTTCTTCAGGATGGTTGGATAAGGGTTTGTCTGCAAGTTCCTTGAAAGGACAAATCTCTGCTCTTTCTGTTTTATTCCACAGAAAAATTGCTAAACTCGCTGATATTCATTGTTTTGTACAGGCTTTGGTTCATATCAAGCCTGTCATTAAATCAATCTCTCCTCCTTGGAGTCTTAATTTGGTTTTGAAGGCTTTACAGGCTCCTGTGTTTGAGCCTATGCATTCTTTGGACATTAAATTGCTTTCTTGGAAAGTGCTGTTTCTTTTGGCCATCTCTTCTGCTAGAAGAGTTTCTGAATTATCTGCTCTTTCTTGTGAGTCTCCTTTTCTGATTTTTCATCAGGATAAGGCAGTTTTGCGGACTTCATTTAAATTCTTACCTAAAGTTGTGAATTCTAACAACATTAGTAGGTAAATTGTTATCCCTTCTTTGGTCCCCATCCTAATAATTCTTTGGAAAGATCTTTACATTCTTTGGATGTGGTGAGAGCTTTGAAGTATTATGTTGAAGCTACTAAAGTTTTCAGGAAGACTTCTAGTCTATTTGTTATCTTTTCTGGTTCTAGGAAAGGTCAGAAGGCTTCTGCCATTTCTTTGGCATCTTGGTTAAAGCTTTTGATTCATCACGCTTATTTGGAGTCGGGTAAATCCCCGCCTCAGAGGATTACAGCTCATTGTACTAGGTTAGTTTCCACTTCCTGGGCTTTTAAGAATGAAGCTTCAGTTGATCAGATTTGCAAAGCAGCAACTTGGTCTTCTTTGCATACATTTACTAAATTCTACCATTTTGATGCTTTTTCTTCTTCAGAAGCAGTTTTTGGTAGAAAAGTTCTTCAGGCAGCTGTTTCAGTTTGATTCTTCTGCTTATAATTTCATTTTTTTTCTTTTCCACTATAAGATTAAAACTTATGATTTGGGTTGTGTATTAATTTTTTCAGTGGAATTGTCTGTCTTTATTTTTTATCCCTCCCTCTCTAGTGACTCTTGCGTGGAGTTCCACAGCTTGGGTATTGCTATCCCATACGTCACTAGCTCATGGACTCTTGCCAATTACATGAAAGAAAACATAATTTATGTAAGAACTTACCTGATAAATTCATTTCTTTCATATTGGCAAGAGTCCATGAGGCCCACCCTTTTTATGGTGGTTATGATTTTTTTGTATAAAGCACAATTATTCCAATTCCTTTGTTTATGCTTTTTTACTCCTTTCTTTATCACCCCACTTCTTGGCTATTCGTTAAACTGAATTGTGAGTATGGTAAGGGGTGTATTTGTAGGCATTTTGAGGTTTGGGAAACTTTGCCCCTCCTGGTAGGATTGTATATCCCATACGTCACTAGGTCATGGACTCTTGCCAATATGAAAGAAATTAATTTATCAGGTAAATTCTTACATAAATTATGTTTTATTATTATTATTATTATTATTATTCCGCCACTTATTCAAATGCTTATAAAAATAACAGCATAACTCAAAAACTAATGAAACTTGGCACAATGCTAGAGATTTATGCTGTGCACAATCCTATGCAAGATAAATCTTATAGGTTATGTGATCTAGAAGCCATATTGCTTTTTGGGACCAATTTCGACAAACGCTTGAAAATCTTCTTCTCCGGAACTGCTTACGTTACAGTTGTGAAACTTGCTGTGTGTATTGCTGTACTGACCTAGAATAAAGTTTGTTCAAGAGAAGTGATTTGTTCACAAGATCTAGCTGCCATTTTGAAATGTGTGAAAATATTTAAACATCTTCTTCTCTGAAACCGCTAAGTGCAATGAAGCTCAATTTTGCACATGTACTCTTTGCAAGGTCCTCTACCAAGTTTGTTCAAACTACAATTTTTCCATGATCAACATTGCTGCTATGAGCTATTCACTGTTTTATCATTGTTTAATTGCATAAATTTGCACTTTATGCATTATGTTTACACTATTTAACTATATTACAGTGTAGTAGACATATGACTACACATAGTCATGACCCCTAAAGGCAATATTGCAGTCAAAATTTGCAATGTACAGTCGCCTTCGTAAAATAAAACATTTGCAAATTTTCAGGAAACTTCTGCAAATTGTAGAGGTCTATAGTAAGCATAATATGTGCAATTTGAAAGCCATACATTGCATAGTTTGGCGGCCATTTTGTTTCATATGTGCCGTTTTTAAAAACTACAAAAATCTTCTTCTCCAAAACCGCTTATGGGACAGACTTGAAATTTTGTTTATAGAGTTATCTTATGACTAACATTCAGATTTGTTCAAGTTGATATGTCATGTGGTTTGGCAGCCATTTTGAATTATTCAAAATTGCTTAACGATATATTTAAATTAATAATAAAACATAAACATTTTACAAAAATGTTTTATTTTTGCCATGCTTATTGGCATCTATAATGAGCACTATTGTGCGTAATATGGATACTGTATATCTTACGATCGGGCAGCCATCTTGGTTTATGCAAAAATATTGAAAGTCTATTTTCTCTGCAACTGCTTATGTAAGAACTGTGAAATTTGCTGTACAGTCTTATATGGTGACCTAGATTCACAATGGCTCATTAGGAGAGAATCAGTCACATGATGCGGCAGCAATATCAGTTTTATGTTTATCATAATTATTTGTAATTGAATACTGCCTCTTTTGAGTCAATTGCTCACAAAACACAAATGACTTATGCTAAACTCTTGAAATCATGTATGCTGGTACAGCCTATTGCAATGCTACATCTCATGCAACATTAAACTCATAGGTCATATGGTTAGGCAGCCATTTTGTTTTTTGCAATACATTTCAAGAAATGCTTAAAAATCTTCAGCTTTGGAACTGCTTATGTTACAACTTTGAAACTTGCTGTGCTCAGTGCTGCTATGATCTAGATTTGCCATTGCTCAACAGAAGTGCCTTGGTCATATGATGTAGCAGCCATCTTGCATTTTGCGAAAATCTTTAAACATCTTCTCTTAAACCGCTTAGTGCAGTAAAGCACAATTTTGCATATATACTCCTTGCAAGGTCCTCTACCAAGTTTGTTCAAACTGCAATTTTTCCTTAACATGGCTGCCGTGAGACATTAACCTTTTTATCGACATTTAATTGCGTAAATTTGCACTTTATGCATTAGTTTTACAATATTTAACAATATTACAGTGTAATAGACACATGATTACACATAGTCATAACCCTCAAAGACAATATTGCAGTCAAAATTTGCACTGCACAGTCGCCTTCGTTAAATAAAATATTTGTAAATTTTCATGAAACTAATGCAAATTGTAGAGGTCTATAGTGAGCATTAGTATTTGCAATTTGAAAGCCATACATATCATCACTTGGCGGCCATTTTGTTTCATATGCACTTCTTCTCTGAAACCACTTATGGGACAAACTTGAAATTTTGTTTATAGAGTTATCTTATGTTGACTAACATTCAGATTTGTTCAAGATAAGTTCATAGGTCTTGGTTTGGCAGCCATTTTGAATTGTTCAAAAATGTTTAACGATATTTTTAAATTAATAATAAAACAAAAACCGTTTTAAAAAATGCTTTATTTTTGCCATGTATATTGACATCTATAGTGAGAACTATTGTGCATAATATGGAGGCTGTATATTATATGATCTGGCAGCCATTTTGTTTTACGTGAAAATTTCAAAAATATATTTTCTCTGCAACCACTTATGTTAGAACTGTGAAACCTGTTGTATAACCTTATATTGTGACCTAGATTCACAGTTGTTCATGTTGAAGGAATTAGTCACAAGCTGTTGCAGCCATATTAGTTTTACGCAAAAATTTTGAAAATGTGTTTTCTTTCCAACCGCTTATGTTAAAGCCGTGAAATTTGCTGTATAACCATATATTGTCACCTAGAGTTACATTTGTTCATGTTGAAAGTATAGGTCATATGGTGTGGCAGCGATTTTAAAAAATGCAAACATTTCGAAAATGTGTTTCTCTTGTAAGGTGTATCCAGTCCGCGGATCATCCATTATATATTCTCCTTCCCAACAGGAAGTTGCAAGAGGATCACCCACAGCAGAGCTGCTATATAGCTCCTCCCCTAACTGCCATATCCAGTCATTCTCTTGCAACTCTCAACAAGCATGGAGGTAGTAAGAGGAAAGTGGTGAAATGTAGCTGTTATCTTGCTTCAATCAAAAGTTTGTTATTTTTAAATGGTACCGGAGTTGTACTATTTTGTCCCAGGCAGAAAAATAGAAGAATCTGCCTGTGATTTCTATGATCTTAGCAGGTTGTAACTAAGATCCATTGCTGTTCTCACACATGACTGAAGAGAGAGGTAACTTCAGCGGGGGAATGGCGTGCAGGTTATCCTGCTATGAGGTATGTGCAGTTAAGATTTTTTCTAGAAGATGTGAATGCTAGAAAATGCTGCTGATACCAAATTTGTGTAAGGTAAGCCTGAATACAGTGATTTAATAGCGACTGGTATCATGCTTAATTTTATTTTTACAATATAAAACGTTTGCTGGCATGTTTAAACGTTTTTATATATACTTTGGTGATAAAACTTTATTGGGGCCTAGTTTTTTCCACATGGCTGGCTTAAATTTGCCTAGAAACAGTTTCCTGAGGCTTTCCACTGTGTTACTATGAGTGGGAGGGGCCCGATTTAGCGCTTTTTTGCGCAGTAACTTTTACAGACTGAGACATCCAGCTTTCTCCAGGAGTCCCCTGAATGCTATAGGACATCTCTAAAGGGCTCTTAGGCTTTCCAAAATCATTTGTTGGGGAAGGTAGGCCCACAGCAAGGCTGTGGCAGTTGGTGTGACTGTTAAAAACGTTTATATCGTTTTTTTGATCCGTTTTTTGAACTAAGGGGTTAATCATCCATTTGCAAGTGGGTGCAATGCTCTGTTAGCTTATTATACAAACTGTAAAAATTTTGTTTGATTTACTGCCTTTTTTCACTGTTTTTCAAATTCTGACAAAATTTGTTTATCTTAAAGGCACAGTACCGTTTCTTATATTTGCTTGTTAACTTGATTTAAAGTGTTTTCCAAGCTTGCTAGTCTCATTGCTAGTCTGTACAAACATGTCTGACATAGAGGAAACTCCTTGTTCATTATGTTTAAAAGCCATGGTGGAACCCCCTCTTAAAATGTGTACCAAATGTACTGATTTCACTTTAAGCAATAAAGATCATATTCTGTCTTTAAAAAAATTATCACCAGAGGAATCTGACGAGGTGGAAGTTATGCCGACTAACTCTCCCCACGTGTCGGATCCTTTGACTCCCGCTCAAGGGACTCACGCTCAAATGGCGCCAAGTACATCTAGGGCGCCCATAGCGTTTACTTTACAAGACATGGCGGCAGTCATGGATAATACACTGTCAGCGGTATTAGCCAGACTACCTGAATTTAGAGGAAAGCGCGATAGCTCTGGAGTTAGACGAAATACAGAGCATACTGACGCTTTAAGAGCTATGTCTGATACTGCCTCACAATATGCAGAAGCTGAAGAAGGAGAGCTTCTTTCTGTGGGTGATGGTTCTGACTCAGGGAAGATGATGCAACCTGATTCTGATATTTCTACATTTAAATTTAAGCTTGAACACCTCCGCGTGTTACTCAGGGAGGTTTTAGCTGCTCTGAATGACTGTGATACAATTGCAGTGCCAGAGAAATTGTGTAGACTGGATAAATACTATGCAGTGCCGGTGTGCACTGATGTTTTTCCAATACCCAAAAGGTTTACAGAAATTATTACTAAGGAATGGGATAGACCAGGTGTGCCGTTTTCTCCCCCTCCTATTTTTAGAAAAATGTTTCCAATAGACGCCACCACACGGGACTTATGGCAGACAGTTCCTAAGGTGGAGGGAGCAGTTTCTACTCTAGCAAAGCGTACTACTATCCCTGTCGAGGACAGTTGTGCTTTCTTAGATCCAATGGATAAAAAGTTAGAGGGTTACCTTAAGAAAATGTTTATTCAACAAGGTTTTATCCTACGGCCCCTTGCATGCATTGCTCCTGTCACTGCTGCTGCGGCGTTCTGGTTTGAGTCTCTGGAAGAGGCTTTACAGGTAGCGACTCCATTGGATGACATACTTGACAAGCTTAGAGCACTTAAGCTAGCGAATTCTTTTGTTTCTGATGCCATTGTTCATTTGACTAAACTAACGGCTAAGAATTCTGGTTTTGCTATCCAGGCGCGCAGAGCACTATGGCTTGAATCATGGTCAGCTGCCGTTACTTCAAAGTCTAAGCTGCTTAACATTCCCTTCAAGGGGCAGACCCTATTCTGGCCTGGTTTGAAGGAGATTATTGCTGATATCACTGGAGGAAAAGGTCATGCCCTTCCTCAGGATAGGTCCAAATCAAGGGCCAAACAGTCTAATTTTCGTGCCTTTCGAAACTTCAAGGCAAGTGCGGCATCAACTTCCTCTAATGCAAAACAAGAGGGAACTTTTGCTCAGTCCAAGACGGTCTGGAGACCTAACCAGGCCTGGAACAAAGGTAAGCAGGCCAAAAAGCCTGCTGTTGCCTCTAAGACAGCATGAAGGAATGGCCCCCTATCCGGTAACGGAGCTAGTAGGGGGCAGACTTTCGCTCTTCGCCCATGCGTGGGCAAGAGATGTCCAGGAGCCCTGGGCATTGGAAATTATATCCCAGGGATATCTTCTGGACTTCAAGGCTTCCCCCCCAAAAGGGAGATTTCACCTTTCACAATTATCTGCAAACCAGATAAAGAGAGAGGCATTCTTACACTGTGTACAAGACCTCCTAGTTATGGGAGTGATCCATCCAGTTCCAAAGGAGGAACAGGGACAGGGATTTTACTCAAACCTGTTTGTGGTTCCCAAAAAAGAGGGAACCTTCAGACCAATTTTGGATCTAAAGATCTTAAACAAATTCCTCAGAGTTCCATCATTCAAGATGGAGACTATTCGTACCATCCTACCTATGATCCAGGAGGGTCAATACATGACTACAGTGGATTTAAAGGATGCTTATTTTCACATTCCGATACACAAAGATCATCATCGGTTTCTCAGGCTTGCCTTCCTAGACAGGCATTACCAGTTTGTAGCTCTTCCCTTTGGGTTAGCTACAGCCCCAATAATTTTTACAAAGGTTCTGGGATCGCTTCTGGCGGTCCTAAGGCCGCGGGGCATAGCAGTGGCCCCTTATTTAGACGACACCCTGATTCAGGCGTCAAACTTCCAAATTGCCAAGTCTCATACGGACATAGTGTTGGCATTTCTGAGGTTGCATGGGTGGAAGGTGAACGAGGAAAAGATTTCTCTATCCCCCCTCACAAGAGTTTCCTTCCTAGGGACTCTGATAGATTCTGTAGAAATGAAAATTTACCTGACGGAGTCCAGGATATCAAAACTTCTAAATTCCTGCCGTGTTCTTTATTCCATTCCTCGCCCTTCGGTGGCTCAGTGCATGGAAGTAATCGGCTTAATGGTAGCGGCAATGGACATAGTGCCGTTTGCACGCCTACATCTCAGACCGCTGCAACTCTGCATGCTCAGTCAGTGGAATGGGGATTACACAGATTTGTCCCCTCTACTAAATCTGGATCAAGAGACCAGGGATTCTCTTCTCTGGTGGCTATCTCGGGTCCATCTTTCCAAAGGTATGACCTTTCACAGGCCAGATTGGACAATTGTAACGACAGATGCCAGCCTTCTAGGTTGGGGTGCAGTCTGGAACTCCCTGAAGGCTCAGGGATCGTGGACTCAGGAAGAGTCACTCCTTCCAATAAACATTCTGCAACTAAGAGCGATATTCAATGCTCTTCAGGCTTGGACTCAGCTAGCGACAATGAGGTTTATCAGATTTCAGTCGGACAACATCACGACTGTGGCTTACATCAACCATCAAGGGGGAACAAGGAGTTCCCTAGCGATGTTAGAAGTCTCAAAAATAATTCTCTGGGCGGAGATTCACTCTTGCCACCTATCAGCTATCCATATCCCAGGTGTAGAGAACTGGGAGGCGGATTTTCTAAGTTGACAGACTTTTCATCCGGGGGAGTGGGAACTCCATCCGGAGGTGTTTGCACAATTGGTTCATCGGTGGGGCAAACCAGAACTGGATCTCATGGTGTCTCGCCAGAACGCCAAGCTTCCTTGTTACGGATCCAGGTCCAGAGACCCCAAGGCAACGCTGATAGATGCTCTAGCAGCGCCTTGGTCCTTCAACCTGGCTTATGTGTTTCCACCGTTTCCTCTGCTCCCTCGTCTGATTGCCAAAATCAAGCAGGAAAGAGCATTGGTGATCTTGATAGCGCCTGCGTGGCCACGCAGGACTTGATATGCAGATCTGGTGGACATGTCATCCTTTCCACCATGGACTCTGCCGCTGAGACAGGACCTTCTACTTCAAGGTCCTTTCAACCATCCAAATCTAATTTCTCTGAGGCTGACTGCCTGGAGATTGAACGCTTGATTTTATCAAAGCGTGGTTTCTCCGAGTCAGTCATTTATACCTTAATTCAGGCACAAAAGCCTGTCACCAGGAAAATCTATCATAAGATATGGCGTAAATATCTTTATTGTTGTGAATCCAAGGGCTACTCATGGAGTAAGGTCAGGATTCCCAGGATATTATCTTTTCTCCAAGAAGGATTGGAGAAAGGATTGTCAGCTAGTTCCTTAAAGGGACAGATTTCTGCACTATCTATTCTTTTGCACAAGCGTCTGGTGGATGTCCCAGACGTTCAGGCATTTTGTCAGGCTTTAGTTAGAATTAAGCCTGTGTTTAAACCTGTTGCTCCACCTTGGAGCTTAAATTTGGTTCTTAAAGTTCTTCAAGGGGTTCCGTTTGAACCTCTTCATTCCATAGATATCAAACTTTTATCTTGGAAAGTTCTTTTTTTGGTATCTATTTCCTCGGCTCGTAGAGTTTCTGAGTTATCTGCCTTACAATGTGATTCTCCTTATCTGATCTTCCATGCAGATAAGGTAGTTCTGCGTACCAAACCTGGGTTTTTACCTAAGGTGGTATCTAATAAGAATATCAATCAAGAGATTGTTGTTCCGTCTTTGTGTCCTAATCCTTCTTCGAAGAAGGAACGTCTATTACACAATCTGGACGTGGTTCATGCTTTAAAGTTTTACTTACAAGCTACTAAAGATTTTTGTCAAACATCTGCTTTGTTTGTTGTCTACTCTGGACAGAGGAGAGGTCAAAAGGCTTCGGCAACCTCTCTTTCTTTTTGGCTAAGAAGCATAATCCGCTTAGACTATGAGACTGCTGGCCAGCAGCCTCCAGAAAGGATTACTGCTCATTCTACTAGAGCTGTGGCTTCCACATGGGCCTTTAAAAATGAGGCTTCTGTTGAACAGATTTGCAAGGCGGCGACTTGGTCTTCGCTTCATACTTTTTCAAAATTCTACAAATTTGATACTTTTGCTTCTTCGGAGGCTATTTTTGGGAGAAAGGTTTTACAGGCAGTGGTACCTTCCGTTTAAGTACCTGCCTTGTCCCTCCCTTCATCCGTGTACTTTAGCTTTGGTATTGGTATCCCACAAGTAATGGATGATCCGTGGACTGGATACACCTTACAAGAGAAAACATAATTTCTCTTGTTAAGTGTATCCAGTCCATGGATCATCCATTACTTGTGGGATATTCTCCTTCCCAACAGGAAGTTGCAAGAGGATCACCCACAGCAGAGCCGCTATATAGCTCCTCCCCTCACTGCCATATCCAGTCATTCTCTTGCAACTCTCAACTAAGATGGAGGTCGTAAGAGGACTGTGGTGTTTTATACTTAGTTTATTTCTTCAATCAAAAGTAACTAAGATCCTTTGCTGTTCTCACATATTCTGAGGAGTGAGGTAACTTCAGAGGGGGAATAGCGTGCAGGTTTTCCTGCAATAAGGTATGTGCAGTTAATATTTTTCTAGGGATGGAATTTGCTAGAAAATGCTGCTGATACCGAAGTAATGTAAGTAAAGCCTTAAATGCAGTGATAGCGACTGGTATCAGGCTTATTAATAGAGATACATACTCTTATAAAAGTGTATTTTAAAACGTTTGCTTGCATGTTTAATCGTTTTTTACATATGTTTGGTGATAAAACTTATTGGGGCCTAGTTTTTTCCACCTGGCTGGCTTGAATTTTGCCTAGAAACAGTTCCCTGAGGCTTCCCACTGTTGTAATATGAGTGGGAGGGGCCTATTTTAGTGTTTTTTTGCACAGCAAAAATTACAGACACATACATCCAGCTTCTTCCTGCATGATCCAGGACTTCTCTGAAGGGCTCAAAAGGCTTCAAAAGTCGTATTGAGGGAGGTAAAAAGCCACAGTAGAGCTGTGGCAGTTGTTGTGACTGTTTAAAAAACGTTTTTGTAATTTGTTATTCCGTTTTTGGTATTAAGGGGTTAATCATCCATTTGCAAGTGGGTGCAATGCTCTGCTATCTTATTACATACACTGTAAAATTTTCGTTAGTGTAACTGCATTTTTTCACTGTTATTTCAAAATTTGGGAAAATTTGTGTTTCTTAAAGGCGCAGTAACGTTTTTTATATTGCTTGTAAACTTGTTTTAAAGTGTTTTCCAAGCTTGCTAGTCTCATTGCTAGTCTGTTTAAACATGTCTGACACAGAGGAACCTACTTGTTCATTATGTTTGAAAGCCATGGTGGAGCCCCATAGGAGAATGTGTACTAAATGTATTGATTTCACCTTAAACAGTAAAGATCAGTCTTTATCTATAAAATAATTATCACCAGAGGGTTCTGTCGAGGGGGAAGTTATGCCGACTAACTCTCCCCACGTGTCAGACCCTTCGCCTCCCGCTCAGGGGACGCACGCTAATATGGCGCCAATTACATCAGGGACGCCCATAGCGATTACCTTGCAGGACATGGCTGCAATCATGAATAATACCCTGTCAGAGGTATTATCTAGATTGCCTGAATTAAGAGGCAAGCGCGATAGCTCTGGGGTTAGGAGAGATACAGAGCGCGCAAATGCTGTTAGAGCCATGTCTGATACTGCGTCACAGTATGCAGAACATGAGGACGGAGAGCTTCAGTCTGTGGGTGACATCTCTGACTCGGGGAAACCTGATTCAGAGATTTCTAATTTTAAATTTAAGCTTGAGAACCTCTGTGTATTGCTTGGGGAGGTATTAGCTGCTCTGAATGACTGTAACACAGTTGCAATTCCAGAGAAATTGTGTAGGCTGGATAGATACTATGCGGTGCCGGTGTGTACTGATGTTTTTCCTATACCTAAAAAGCTTACAGAAATTATTAGCAAGGAGTGGGATAGACCCGGTGTGCCCTTTTCCCCACCTCCTATATTTAGAAAAATGTTTCCAATAGACGCCACTACACTGGACTTATGGCAGACGGTCCCTAAGGTGGAGGGAGCAGTTTCTACTTTAGCAAAGCGTACCACTATCCCGGTTGAGGACATAGGATAAAAAATTGGAGGGTTACCTTAAGAAAATGTTTATTCAACAAGGTATTATTTTACAGCCCCTTGCATGCATTGCGCCTGTCACTGCTGCGGCGGCATTCTGGTTTGAGGCCCTGGAAGAGGCCATCCAGACAGCTCCATTGAATGAAATTATTGACAAGCTTAGAACGCTTAAGCTAGCTAACTCATTTGTTTCTGATGCCATTGTTCATTTGACTAAACTAACGGATAAGAATTCCGGATTCGCCATCCAGGCGCATAGGGCACTATGGCTTAAATCCTGGTCAGCTGACGTGACTTCAAATTCTAAATTACTCAACATTCCTTTCAAGGGGCAGACCTTATTCGGGCCTGGCTTGAAGGAAATTATTGCTGACATTACTGGAGGCAAGGGTCATACCCTTCCTCAGGACAGGGCCAAAATCAAAGGCCAAACAGTCTAATTTTCGTGCCTTTCGAAATTTCAAGGCAGGAGCAGCATCAACTTCCTCCGCTTCAAAACAAGAGGGAACTGTTGCTCATTCCAGACAGGCCTGGAAACCTAACCAGTCCTGGAACAAGGGCAAGCAGGACAGAAAGCCTGCTGCTGCCCCCAAGACAGCATGAAGGAACGGCCCCCTATCCGGAAACGGATCTTTTTTTGGGGGGAGAAAGGTTCTACAGGCAGTGGTTCCTTCCGTTTAAGTTCCTGCCTTGTCCCTCCCATCATCCATGTACTTTAGCTTTGGTATTGGTATCCCACAAGTAATGGATGATCCATGGACTGGATACACTTAACAAGAGAAAACATAATTTATGCTTACCTGATAAATTTATTTCTCTTGTAGTGTATCCAGTCCACGGCCCGCCCTGTCCTTTTAAGGCAGGTCTAAATTTTAATTAAACTACAGTCACCACTGCACCCTATGGTTTCTCCTTTCTCGTCTTGTTTCTGTCGAATGACTGGATATGGCAGTGAGGGGAGGAGCTATATAGCAGCTCTGCTGTGGGTGATCCTCTTGCAACTTCCTGTTGGGAAGGAGAATATCCCACAAGTAATGGATGATCCGTGGACTGGATACACTACAAGAGAAATAAATTTATCAGGTAAGCATAAATTATGTTTTATGCTTACCTGATAAATTTATTTCTCTTGTGGTGTATCTAGTCCACGGGCCGCCCTGTCATTTTAAGGCAGGTATTTTTTAATTTTAAACTACAGTCACCACTGCACCCTATGGTTTCTCCTTTCTCTGCTTGTTTTCAGTCGAATGACTGGATATGGCAGTTAGGGGAGGAGGTATATAGCAGCTCTGCTGTGGGTGATCCTCTTGCAACTTCCTGTTGGGAAGGAGAATATCCCACAAGTAATGGATGATCCGTGGACTGGATACACCACAAGAGAAATAAATTTATCAGGTAAGCATAAATTATGTTTTTTCTTCTACAAGATATGACGAGTCCACAGATTTCATCCTTACTTGTGGGATTTATCCTCCTGCTAACAGGAAGTGGCAAAGAGCACCACAGCAGAGCTGTATATATAGCTACTCCCTTCCCTCCACCCCCAGTCATTCTCTTTGCCTGTGTTAGTAATAGGAAGAGGTAAAGTGAGGTGTTAGTTTTAGATTCTTCAATCAAGAAATTTTTTATTTTAAAATGGTACCGGTGAGTACTATTTTCCTCAGGGAGAAATTGTAAGTCTGGATTCCCAAGAGGAATGGAGACATTATTTTTCTGCCCTGATGTTGATGATCTTAGCAGACGTTATCTAAGATCCATTCTGGTTCCCACAGAGCTTCTGAATGTAGTGCAAGAAAAATCTTCAGTGTGGAGAACGGTGTCATGCTACAAGCAGCATTGAGGTATGTTCAGTCTTTTATTTCTGAGGAGACTTGTTATATCAGAACTGGCTGACATTATTCCCTACCGGGGAAGGGGTAAGCAGTAGACCTATATGGGTTATGGTGGTACTGAAATTACCATTTTGTATATTGATTGCTATATGTTATGTGAGTCAATATGGGCATGTCACTGGGACAGGCAGCTGATATCTTGGTAAGTTTTGTTTTTGGTTGCTATTTCTTCGGCTCGTAGAGTTTCTGAGCTTTCAGCATTACAATGTGACTCACCTTATCTTATCTTTCATTCTGATAAGGTGGTTTTACGTACCAAACCTGGTTTCTTTCCTAAGGTTGTTTCTAATAAGAATATTAATCAGGAAATTGTTGTTTCTTCATTATGTCCTAACCCTTCTTCTAAGAAGGAGCGTATGTTGCATAACTTGGACATGGTCCGTGCCTTGAAGTTTTACTTGCAGGCAACTAAGAATTTCCGTCAATCATCTTCATTATTCATTGTTTTTTTCTGGAAAGCGTAGGGTTCAGAAAGCTACGGCTACCTCTCTTTCTTTTTAGCTGAAGAGTATCATCCGTCTGGCGTATGAGACTGCTGGACAGCAGCCTCCTGAAAGAATTACGACTCATTCTACTAGGGCTGTGGCTTCCTCATGGGCATTTAAAAACGATGCTTCTGTTGAACAGATTTGCAAGGCTGCAACTTGGTCGTCTCTTCACACTTTTTCCAAATTTTCAAAATTTGATACTTTTGCTTCTTCTGAGGCTGGTTTTGGGAGAAAGGTTCTTCAAGCAGTGGTGCCTTCTGTTTAGGTTCCTGTCTTGTCCCTCCCTTTCATCCGTGTCCTGTAGCTTTGGTATTGTATCCCACAAGTAAGGATGAAATCCGTGGACTCGTCATATCTTGTTGAAGAAAAGGAAATTTATGCTTACCTGATAAATTTATTTTTTCTACGATAGGACGAGTCCACGGCCCACCCTGTCATTTTTGAGACAGGTTTAGATTATATTATATTTTTATAAACTTCAGTCACCTCTGCACCTTTGGCTTTTCCTTTCTCTTCCTAACTTCGGTCGAATGACTGGAGGTGGAGGGAAGGGAGGAGCTATATATACAACTCTGCTGTGGTGCTCTTTGACACTTCCTGTTAGCAGGAGGATAAATCCCACAAGTAAGGATAAAATCTGTGGACTCGTCATATCGTAGAAGAAATAAATTTATCAGGTAAGCATAAATTTCCTTTTTTTTCCAAATGCATATGTTAGAACTGTAAAAACTTGTTGTATAGCTTTATATTTTGACATAACTGCTTATATGGCATTGCAGAAATGATGCGCTGGCCACCTCTATCGCTGCTTGCAGCTATATTTGTAACTGCTTTTGAAAAATTCCTTGACATTACTTGATATCTATGTAATAATAATTAAATGGCTTTGTCAGACATGCTACAATTTATTTATTTAATATTTAGTAGAATTTGGCTGGCAGTTGATCCTGCCCTGGGGCTTTATTCAATTTGATCTTATCAATAGTTGCCTCTACTTCCTCTTCTGTGATTGGTTGATTAATATAATCAATTTCTTCTGGTGTTAATCTGGGGGTGTCTATACTTTCCCAGAAGAGCTCCTTATTAGACCTATCTATCCCACATGCACTATAAAATTCTCTGAACAATTTATGGAAAATCTCATTAATTTCTGCGGGGTCATGTATATATGTATCTCCTGCTCTAATTGTACGAATAACATTCAATTTTTTTCCAGCTTCACTATTTTTGCTAAATAGCTACCTGTTTTATTCCCAAATTTTAGATTTTTGCCTTATATTTCAAATCTTCTCTCACAATTTCTTGAAGATAAAATGTATCCCTTTCTTGTTTCGCCTGAATATATTTAGACCAATTACTTTTAGAAGCAATTTGGAGGTATCTATTATACATATTAGTTAATTGAATAGTCAATTGTTCCTCCCTCCTCTTTCTCTCTTTTTTAAATAGAACCATGTAGCTGACTATCTCACCCCTTCATACCGCGTTTGCTGTTTTCCATAGGATTTCTATACGGTTCTCATACTCTTTATTCAGTTTGAGGAAAATATTCAATTTTTCCTTCAATATAGCTACGAAAGAAGCATTTTTCAACATATATTTAGGGAAGTAAAGAGAATTCATCTTAAAGGTTCTTATTTTAAACTCATCCATATAGATTTCTATTGTTATAGGTGCGTGATCTGACACTGTGAATTCCTTAATGTCAGCTTTGAGATTTTCCTTCAAAAAGGTAAAAAAAGTAATCAATCCTAGATAATAATAATGATGATTTAGATAGGCACGTATATCTATTAGAGTCTGGATACTGAATCCTCCAGATATCATGTAATTTAAGCGTTTTTTTTAATGTATGTTAGATTCTCATTTCTTTCACTATTCTATAATCCTTCTCCCTTCCCTTTGTGCTTTTTCTGTCTATTGGAAATCTGGGAGTCAAATTAAAGTCCCCAGTGATTATTAAATTAGCTTCAACAAAAGAGCCTGTAGCCTACCCCAAAACTCCAGATGCAACGTATTGGGCCCATAGATATTACATAATGTGAATATCTTTTTTATTTTTATTTCTATTTTAATAATGAAGTATCGTGCATTTTCGTCTAATTTTAACTTCCAATATATTATAGTCAAGATTTTTATTTAATAAGATAGCCACTCCCTTTTTCCTTTCAGTACACGGTGTAGCCACAACTTCTTTTACCCAATTAGTTTTTATTTTGACTAATTCTGATGAAGATAATTTTAAATCTTGGAGGAAGGCGATATCTGATTTTAATTTTTTAAAGTGCTTAAGAATTGTCTTTCTTTTGATTGGTGAGACAATTCCCCCAACATTCCATGATGTAAAATGTATTGTATTATTTAAACTGAAAGCCATATTAAAATTCTGAAATTTCTACCTGAGCCTTAGCATATATAGAATATTCTCTGCTGCATACCATAAGTATTTTGTATATCCCATTTGTATGGAAGAAAGGCTGAATAGGAACCACACAAAAAAAAGGGAAAGGGGAAGGAGATAAAAACCTTAGCACTCTCTACAAGCATTTTATTCATTGCCACATTCTTTATTTAGATATTGTCTTGCTTCTTCACTATTCTGAAAATATGTAAAACCTTCTTTTCCTGCTACCTTAAGTATGGCAGAATATACCACAAAAGCCTGCGTGCCTTTCTGAATGAATTGAGAGCATAATTGTGACATTGTTTTCCTTTTATTAGATGTTTCTGTAGAAAAATCTTGAAAGATTAGGACTTTTCTGTCATCCACTATCAATGGTTCAAAAATCTTTTTATAGTATTTTAAGATTTCTGTTTTGTCCTTATAGTTCAAGAATTTTGCTATGACTTGTCTCAATAGATACCTATTTGATGACTCTTCTGCCATATTCTGTCTATTGAAACCTAGTTTATGTACTCGCTCAGCTATTATTTCAGGTCCTTCCCTTTGGATACCTAAACATCTTGGTATTTATTTAGTGATTAATGTCTCTAAATCTTGTTTTGTATATTCTTCAGATATACCTATAAATCTTAAATTGTTCCTTCTTAATCTATTTTCTGCCATATCAGCTCTATCTTGTAATTTTGTCATTAAAGGGACATTTAACACCTGATGAAAATCCCTAAAACCTACTTTTTCTTATTAATAAAAATAAAATAATCACTGCAGATTATTTTATATGCTCCTCTTACCCCAAACTGTTGAAGGATATTGTTTTAAAGTACAGCACTGATCCACTGCTTGATTCTCCTATGTAAGCTGCCATATTGTAACGCACACTGCAGGCAGGGGCACAGAAGTCACATGCTCATGATGCAGTCAAGTGACACACACGGCTATATTACATACAGTATACTTAGAGGATCACATCTGTGTGAGCTGCTGTGACTGAAGAAACATATTTATTAGAGTATTGTATAATACACATCATATGCATCTTAACTTAAATAAAATGCTTATTAAGTACTGTGTATTTGTGTTTCTAACTCCCCCCACAGTTAAAATTTCAAACTGCCCACAAGTTTTATGTTTTAAGAAAAGCCGTTTGTGAGGCACTATTATCAGTGTAATTTATTTGTTGTAACCTCCGTTTCTTCAGTCACAGCAGCTCACACAGATGTGATCCTCTAAGTATACTGTATGTAATATAGCCGTGTGTGTCACTTGACTGCATCATGAGCATGTGACTTCTGTGCCCATGCCTGCAGCGTGCGTTACAATATGGCAGCTTACATAGGAGAATCAAGCTGTGGATCAGTGTTGTACTTTAAAACAATATCCTTCAACAGTTTGGGATAAGAGGAGCATATAAAATAGTCTGCAGTGATTATTTTATTTTTATTAATAAGAAAAAAGGAAATTTATGCTTACCTGACGAGTCCACAGATTTCATCCTTACTTGTGGGATACAATACCAAAGCTATAGGACATGAATGAAAGGGAGGGACAAGACAGGAACCTAAATGGAAGGCACCACTGCTTGAAGAACCTTTCTCCCAAAAACAGCCTCGGACGAGGCAAAAATATAAAATTTGGAAAAGTGTGAAGAGACGACCAAGTTGCAGTCTTGCAAATCTGTTCAACAGAAGCATAATTTTTAAATGCCCATGAGGAAGCCACAGCCCTAGTAGAATGAGCCATAATTCTTTCAGGAGGCTGCTGTCCAGCAGCCTCATATGCAAAACGGATGATACTCCTCAGCCAAAAAGAAAGAGAGGTAGCCATAGCTTGCTGACCTTTACATTTTCCAGAAAAAACAACAAATAACGAAGATGATTGACAAAATTCTTTAGTCACCTGCAAGTAAAACTTCAGGGCACGGACCACGTCCAGGTTATGTAACATATGCTCCTTCTTAGAAGAAGGATTAGGACACAATGAAGGAACAATAATTTCCTGATTAATATTTTTGTTGGAAACAACCTTAGGAAGAAAACCAGGTTTGGTACGTAACACTACCTTATCGGAATGAAAAATAAGATAAGGCGAATCACATTGTAATGCTGAAAGCTCAGAAGCTCTGCGAGCAGAAGAAATAGCAACTAAAAATAAAACTTTCCAAGATAACAATTTAATATCTATGGAATGCATAGGTTCAAACGGAACCCCTTGAAGAACCTTAAAGGGACACTAAACCCAATTTTTTTCTTTCATGATTTAGATAGAGAATCCGATTTTAAACAACATTCCTATTCTATTTACTTCTATTATCTAATTTGCTTCATGTTTTAGATATCTTTAGTTGAAGAAATAGCAATGCACATGGGTGAGCCAATCACACGAGGCATCTATGTGCAGCCACCAATCACCAGTTACTGAGCCTATCTAGATATGCTTTTCAGCACAGAATATCAAGAGAATAAAACAAATTAGATAATAGAAGTGAATTAGAAAGTTGTTTAAAATTGCATGCTCTTTTTAAATCATGAAATACAAATTTTTGGTTTAATGTCCCTTTAAGAACTAAATTCAAACTGCAAGGAGGAGCAATTGGTCTAAACACAGGCCTGATTCTAGTTGGAGCCTGATAAAAGGATTGAACATCCGGAATATCTGCCAGACGTTTGTGTAGCAAAATAGATAAGGCAAAAATCTGTCCCTTAAAGGAACTTGCTGATAACCCTTTCTCCTATCCTTCTTGGAAAAAAAGATATAATCCTAGGAATCCTAATCTTACTCCATGAGTAGCCCTTGGATTTGCACCAATAAAGATATTTACGCCATATCTTATGGTAAATCTTTCTAGTAACAGGCTTACGTGCCTGGATCAATGTATCAATGACCGAATCAGAGAACTCTCGCTTAGATAAAATCAAGCGTTCAATCTCCAAGCAGTCAGCTGCAGAGAAATTAGATTCGGATGATGGAAGGGTCCTTGAATGAGAAGGTCCTGCCTCACTGGAAGCTTCCATGGTGGCAGAGAGGACATGTCCACCAGGTCGGCATACCAAGTCCTGCGAGGCTACGCAGGAGCGATGAGAATCACTGAGGCTCTCTCCTGTTTGACTCGAGAAATCACCCGAGGAAGGAGAGCAAACGGTGGAAACACATAAGCTAGGTTGAACGACCAAGGCATCTATCAATTCGGCCTGAGTATCCCTGGACCTGGATCCGTATCTCTGGAGCTTGGCATTCTGACGAGATGCCATAAGATCCAGTTCTGGTTTGCCCCAACGATGAACCAATTGAGCAAACACCTCCGGATGGAGTTCCCACTCCCCCGGATGAAAAGTCTGATGACTTAGAAAATCCGCCTCCCAGTTCTCTACACCTGGGATATGGATTGCTGATAGGTGGCAAGAGTGAGTCTCTGCCCAGCGAATTATCTTGGAGACTTCTAACATCGCTAGGGAACTCCTTGTTCCCCCTTGATGGTTGATGTAAGCCACAGTCGTGATGTTGTCCGACTGAAATCTGATGAACCTCAGGGTTGCTAACTGAGGCCAAGCTAGAAGAGCATTGAATATTGCTCTTAACTCCAGAATAGCCCCATCTGAGAATCAGGGTGGCAAAGACCTCCGGATGGAGTTCCCATTCCCCCGGATGAAACGTCTGTCTGCTCAAAAAATCCGCTTCCCAGTTGTCCACTCCTGGGATGTAGATTGCTGACAGATAACAAGAGTGGGCCTCCGCCCATCGAATTATCTTGGATACTTCTGTCATCGCTAAGGAACTTTTTGTTCCTCCCTGATGATTGATGTAAGCCACAGTTGTGATGTTGTCAGACTGAAATCGGATGAATTTGGCCGAAGCCAACTGAGGCCAAGCCTGAAGCGCATTGAATATTGCTCTCAACTGCAGAATATTGATTGGAAGAAGAGACTCCGACTGAGTCCACACACCCTGAGCCTTCAGGGAATTCCAGACTGCACCCCATCCTAGTAGACTGGCATCCGTTGTCACTATCACCCATGAGGGTCTGTGGAATGTCCCTTGGGACAGATGATCCGGCGACAACCACCAAAGAAGAGAGTCCTTGTCTCCTGATCCAGATCTATCTGAGGAGACAAATTTTCATAATCTCCATTCCACTGTCTGAGCATGCTCAGTTGTAGAGGTCTGAGATGAAAACGAGCAAACGGAATGATGTCCATTGCCGCCACCATCAATCCAATTACCTCCATGCACTGAGCCACTGATGGCCGAGGATTGGACTGAAGGGATCGGCATGTATTCAGAATCTTTAACTTTCTGACTTCCGTCAAAAAGATTTTCATGGATACAGAGTCTATTAGAGTTCCCAGGAAAGGAACCCTTGTCTTTGGAATTAGTGAACTCTTTTCTAGATTCACCTTCCACCCGTGGGTCCTTAGAAAGGATAGAACAATGTCGGTATGAGACTTTGTCAGCTGATAAGACGATGCCTGGATCAGAATGTCGTCCAGATAAAGCGCCACTGCAATGCCCGCGGTCTGAGAACTGCCAGCAGAGACCCTAGAACCTTCATGAAGATCCTGGGTGCCGTGGCCAGCCCGAAAGGAAGAGCCACAAACTGAAAATGTTTGTCCAGAAAGGCAAACCTCAGGAACTGGTGATGATCTCTGTGGATAGGAATATGAAGATATGCATCCTTTAAGTCCACGGTAGTCATATATTGACCCTCCTGGATCAATGGAAGAATTGTCCGAATAGTCTCCATCTTGAAGGATGGAACTCTGAGAAATTTGTTTAGACTCTTGAGATCTAAAATGGGTCAGAACGTTCCCTCTTTTTTGGGAACCACGAAAAGATTTGAGTAAAACCCCTGCCCCTGTTCCTGTATTGGAACGGGACAAATTACTCCCATAGTGGAGAGGTCTTCTACAAAACGTAAGAACGCCTCTCTTTTTATCTGGTCTACAGACAATCGTGAAAGAAGAAACCTTCCACGTGGTGAGGGAATTTTTGAACTCCCAACTGCTACCGTTGAGACACAATTTCTAATGTCCACGGATCCTGAACGTCTCTTATCCAAGCCTGGACAAAGAGAGAAAGTCTGCCCCCTACTAGATCCGGTCCCGGATCGGGGGCCGCCCCTTCATGCTGTCTTGGGAGCAGCAGTGGGCTTCTTGGGTTGTTTACCCTTGTTATAAGCCTGGTTGGGTCTCCAGGTGGGCTTGGTTTGTGAATAATTTCCTTCCTGTTTAGTGGAAGAAGAAGGGGGATATTCCATTGAAATTACGAAAGGAACGAAAATTACTCTGTCGTCCCCTTTGCTTAGATATTTTGTCTTGCGGGAGCAGATGACCCTTACCTCCCATGATGTCAGAAATGATCTCCTTCAATTCAGACCCGAACAGGGTCTTTCCCTTGTAAGGAATAGCCAAGAGCTTAGATTTCGAGGACACATCCGCAGACCAGGATTTTAACCATAAGGCTCTTCTTGCTAAGATGGAAAATCCTGAATTCTTGGCCGCCAATTTGGTGATCTGAAATGCGGCATCCGTAATAAAAGAATTAACCAGTTTAAGGGCCTTAATTCTATCCTGAATCTCCTCCAAAGAAGTCTCAATCCTGAGAGACTCCTCTAGGGCATCAAACCAAAAGGCAGCCGCAGTCGTGACTGTCACAATGCAGGCCGTCGGCTGTAATAGAAAACCTTGATGAACATACAGCTTTTTGAGAAGACCCTCCAGCTTTTTATCCATGGGGTCTTTGAAAGCACAACTGTCCTCGATAGGGATAGTTGTACGCTTAGCCAGGGTAGAGATAGCTCCCTCCACCTTAGGTATTGTCTGCCAAGAATCCCGAACGGAGTCAGCTATAAGGTACATCTTAAAGATAGGGGAAGGAGAGAATGGGATACCCGGTCTTTCCCATTCCCTAGCAACAATTTCTGAAATTCTCTTAGGAACCGGAAAAACATCTGAATAAGAAGGAACCTCCAAGTATCTATCCATCTTACACAATTTCTCTGGAGGACCACAATAGAGTCACAGTCGTCCAGAGTCAGCAAAACCTCCCGTAGTAACAGGCGGAGGTGTTCAAGCTTAAATCTGAAGGACATCACGTCCGTATCTGTCTGAGGTAAAGAACTGCCTGAGTCAGACAGTTCTCCATCAGACAGAACCTCCCTACCCCCCCCGCTTCAGAGCCCTGGGAAGGTACATCGGAGATCGCCATCAAAGAACCAGAAGTTGCATGGACCACCTGGGTCTCTCTTCTATTACGTTTGCCTTGCAACACTGGCAGTTTAGACAAAACTTCTGAAAGAGTGGATGACATGACTGCAGCCATATCCTGCAGAGTAAATGACACAGACACCGTTGAAGAACATGGTGTCACTTGCGCTGGCGTTAAGGGCTGTGACGCTTGGGGAGAAATATGTGGCATACCCTGAATCTCATCAGTCCGAGGACATTCATTAGACATATCTTTATTGAAGAAAATTTGCTCTTTACACTGTAAAGCCCTCTCAATACATGGGGGACAAAGTGTAACAGGGGGTTCCACAATGGCATCTAAACACATCAGACATGTACTTTGTTCAAGGTCATCCATGATAACCTCAACAAAAAGCAAGCTTGGTCCAATTCACTGGTTAAATATTATTTGTGAAAATCAGACTAAAAATAAAATATTTGCGGAATACTGTATCTTTAAGGAATGCTATCTGTTTGATATATATGGCAGAGAGCAACATTTCACATTCCCTGTGCGAGGGCCTTAGAAAATAACACACTGGAATACTTTGAAAAAGTAATGTCACCTTGCCGCAGCTCTGCTTCGGCTCCTACCTGCCTCTACGCCCAAGCTTAACTCCGCAAGCACAGCACACCTAAGATCGCTTATAAAATACCATCACAAGCGGACTTAGTAGCCCGAGAAGAGATGCTGTGCACCGGAACTCAAATAGTAACTGCACTGCAAAGCGCACAAAATACTAAGGCCCGCCCTTCGTGGGCGGAAACAACCAAGCAGTCCCCACATGAAAATACCGCCATGTACCGGAGCTTTTATTAAAAACATGACCCCTCCAGAACTATCCCCAGCGTCAGCCACTGTAATAAAGCATATGCCCGTTATAGGGCATACGCACACAATATTTCCCAGCACTTCTAGGCTAAATAGTACAATGCCAGAGTGTCTGGATCTTTTAATAAACTATGTCGGTTCTCACTATATATCCCAGCACTTCTAGGCTATTAAAATGCCAGAATGTCTGGATATTACCTCCTCTGTTAAAGGGAAGTGCATGGGTTGCTAGCCCTCTCCCAATATAACAGTTCAAGTACAGTTATTCTGAGATATGCTGCCGCCCCAGAATAAAAACCTGCACTTACTTCCATGCTGAGGAACAGCATGACAATTTCACAGTGTCAAGAGGTCCACTCTTCCTCCTGAGGTCCTGTGAAAAACAGAAGGGTCTTAGTTACAACCTCTAAGACCATACACAGAAAGGCAGCACAGTCAAGGGAGGCGCAGTGGAGACAAAAATCCACCAGTTCCCATAGCCTCAAAAAGCTATCCAGAAGCTGCTCTGTAATAAAATAGCACACTTTGGCACCATTTAAAAATAAAAAAAACTCTTGATTGAAGAATCTAAACTAACACCTCAGTTTACCTCTTCCTATCACTAACGCAGGCAAAGAGAATGACTGGGTTGGGGGGAAGGGAGGGGCTATTTATGCAGCTCTGCTGTGGAGCTCTTTGCCTCCTCCTGCTGACCAGGAGGCGATATCCCATAAGTAAAGATGAAATCTGTGGACTCGTCATATCTTGTAATAGAAAGTAGGTTTTAGGGATTATTAGAGGACAGGTGTTTAGTGTCCCTTTAAGTATATCAATCATGTTGCTTTTAGCATTCATCTGATCCTCCAAATCAGAAATGTGACTTTTTGCCTCTCCTACTCTCATATTAAATTGTTTTAACTCATTTGTCACTGCTGATAGATCCAGCCTTATTTTGTCAAATTGCGGCATTAACAAGGCAGATATTTGAGTTATTAATATTCGTGTGTCTATATTTGCATGTGGCAGACTCATATTATCCATATTCTCTTGTACTTGTTCAGTCATGTTCTTATTCTGGTTTCTCTATTTTTGGCAGCCATTGTTGCTGGTGATTTATCTTTTAAGTTATGGACACATTTTTCCATTAGTATAATTTCCTAAGATATAATCTAAGTGTAAGAGGGGAAAATAAATAAATATATACAGGTGGCCTTAGTTTTACAACGGTTCAATTTACACCGTTTCAGAATAACAACCTTTTTTTCCAGTCATGTGACTGATATTGAAAAGCATTGAGAAGCAGTGCATTTATTAAAATAGCCAGTAGGTGGAGCTGTCCGCTTGTGTTGCAGCAAAGCCAAGCAAGCTGAAATTAATCAGTTTAACCAGACATGAGCTATCGAGCAGATTTCAAAGGAACAAGATCTTCCTGTCTATAACTCAGTCCAGATTGGAATGCATAGAAAGAACTGTTTACATAAAAATGCAAGTGAAGGCTGTGTTGTGTGATTATTTTATTAGATTTATAATGCTGTTAAGCAAATGTTTTGTTCATTTAACTTAGTTTAATTATATATTCTGTGTTGTGTGATTATTTTATTAGGTTTATAATGCTTTCTAGCATTTAAAGTCTTCATTTCAAAGCTTTTAAAATAATGTATTAGGTGTTACTTATGACAATTTTGAGAGGGACCTGGAACCTAACTCCCCCACTTCCCATTGACTTACATTATAAACTGGGTTTCAATTTACAATGGTTTCGATTTACAACCATTCCTTCTGGAACCTAACCCCGGCGTAAACTGAGGGCTACCTGTATATATTAAAAAAGAAAAAATCTCTTATCCTTTATATTTTAACCTTTGTTGTAGCAAGTTCCCTGTCTCAAAATTAATGCAAGTTATTCATTACCTTAAATTAAATGAACAAACTCTGTCCTTTGTTCCTTTCTCTATAACCGATACTAAATTTGCAATGCCTTCTTGGCCACTAACAACTTAAGATCAAACGACCCTTCAGACAATACAGATAAAGAAATTGTTTTCATAAATATTTTATCTCTTCTGTAGCCATTCAATGGTAAAAATATTTTCCTGTCCCTCTTTTCACCCCTTTCCTTATCACACAAATTTTTAAACAAGTTAGTGTCTAAACCAATCTCCTATTTAGCCTCATAACCTTCCACTCTTAGCACTTATTTGTGGTAGATTATTTACCAATATACCAGAGATGATACTGGCTATCTCAATTAAATGGGTTAAATCTAGAATATTGTAATATGACCAACAAATATACACTTTCCTTACTTTTAAAACATTTTTCAGACTGTCCCTATTTTCTTTATACCATCAATTCAGACGCAACAGGAAGAGCATAAATTACTGCGCCAATTATTAACTCATAATACCATCATACTCGAAATACTGCAGCTGTTATTGAAAAAATACTACAGCTAATAGTTCCAGTCTATAATAAAGTTTATAACTCCCCTGCCAACAGAATTATTGAATAAGCAAACCACTTTCAATACTTACTTTACATATTTATATCAGGGGGATCTTAGCTACTAGTTATTCTATTTTTTCACTAAAGATGATACTCTTACCTCACTCAGCCTAAGTTAATATACTTTACCTCTGAGTTCCTAATAGATTACCCTCCACCTTCCTATAAATATATACTATATTTCTTCATACCCTTTACAACTAGGGTTGCCACCTTTTCCTCAAGAAAATACCGGCCATGAGTGAGGGCGGAGCCACAAAAGGGCGGGGCCACAAAAGAGCAGGGCCAGAAAGAGAAACCGTAGAAAAGAAAAACATTAGTCAGGGGGTCATGGGCGGCAAGTTTACATTTTATTAAACTATGTAATGAAGGCCCATAAAATCTAAATAACAGAATTTAAAAACAGCTGTCCTATGAAACAATCCAGCAGGATAAACATGGGGCTTTGCACACACACACACACACACACATATATATATATATATATACATACATATATATATATATATATATATATATATATACATATACACACACATACATACATACATATAAACATATATATACAGTATTATACACACACACACACATATATATATATATACACATACATACATATAAACACATATATATATATATACACATACATACATATAAACACATATATATATATATATATATATATATATATATACACACACACATACATATAAATATATATATATATATATATATATATATATATATATATATATATATATATATATATATATGTGTGTTTATATGTATGTATGTGCCTCCAAACCTAGCTCAGAAACCACACTCTCATCCTCAGCCCTGGCATACTCCTCTGACACGATACCTACGCAGATGCTCCCGTACTGCTGAGCGACATTGGAGGAAATCTCGGAGTTCAGCTGACTTTCTTCACTACAAGTTCATCCTGAACTCCTACTATTCTGCCCTTAATCTTTATAAGCAACAATATTTTTCTAATCTCATCTCTACTCTTTCCTCTAACCCTAGACGTCTGTTCAACACTCTTCTCCGCCCACCCCCACCTCCTAACACAACCTCTCTCTCAGCTCAAGATTTTGCAAGCCACTTCAACAACAAAATTGACTCCATCAGAAGTGAAATCAGCTCTCAACATACTTCCAATCTCCCACCCCCTCAAAAGCTCACGATCACCCAAAACTCAAATATCCAAAAATGCAGCTCTTTTGCCCCTGTTAATGAGGATGAAGTTTCTGCCCTTATACTGTCCTCCCACCTCCCTACCTGTCCCCTCGACCCCATCCCCTCACAGCTACTCCCCTCCCTCTCCTCTACCCTCACCCCCATACTCACACACATTTTCAACCTCTCCCTCAGCACTGGTATATTTCCATCATCTCTAAAACATGCACTGGTCACACCTATCCTCAAAAAAACCTTCCCTTGATCCAACCTCCCCTTCCAATTACCGCCCTATTTCCCTACTCCCTCTTGGCTCAAAATTCCTCGAAAAGCTAGTTTACGCACGTCTATCCCATTTCCTTACACTAAACTCTCTTCTTGACCCACTGCAATCTGGATTTCGTTCCCATCACTCTACAGAGACAGCAATTGTCAAGGTTACCAATGACCTACTTGCAGCAAAATCCAAAGGCCACTTCTCTCTGCTTATCCTTCTTGACTTGTCTGAAGCCTTTGACACTGTTGACCACCCTCTTCTGCTCCAAACCCTCCAATCCTTCGGCATCTGTGACACAGCTCTCTCATGGTTCTCTTCCTATTTGACTAACCGTACATTTAGTGTAGCCTTCTCCGGAGCATCCTCTGCCCCGTTACCACTTTCTGTTGGGGTACCTCAAGGCTCTGTCCTTGGTCCCCTTCTCTTCTCAATCTACACGTCGTCACTAGGTTCCTTAATAAAGTCCAATGGGTTTCAATACCATTTGTATGCCGATGACACCCAAATCTACCTCTCTGCACCAGACCTACCTCCTTCCTTACTAACCCGTGTCACTAACTGTCTTTCTCACATCTCATCTTGGATGTCCTCTCACTACCTTAAGCTAAATCTCTCCAAAACTGAAATCCTTATTTTCCCCCCCTTCTTCCAATGTCTCCACCCCCAAAATTTCTATAACTGTTGATAATTCCATCATTACCCCTACCCCGCTCGCCCGATGTCTTGGGGTCACACTTGACTCAGATCTTTCCTTCACTCCTCACATCCAGTCCTTGGCTAAAGCCTGCCGCTTCCACCTTAAAAACATTGCTAAAATTAGACATTTCCTTACACATGATACAACCAAGATTTTAATCCACTCTCTCATCCTTTCCCGCCTCGACTACTGCAATTCCGTCCTCTCTGGTCTCCCTAGCTGCCGCATAGCTCCTTTACAATCCATTATGAATGCCTCTGCCAGGCTCATCTTCCTTACTCGTCGCTCTTCATCTGCTGCACCTCTCTGCCAATCCCTTCACTGGCTTCCTCTTGCCTCTAGGATTAAACATAAAATCCTCACCCTAACATATAAAGCTCTCAACTGCACTGCTCCCCCTTACATCTCAGAACTTGTCTCTAGATACTCTCCCTCCCGTCCCCTTAGATCAGCTCAGGATCTCCTCCTCTCTTGTTACTTCTTCACATTCACGTTTACAGGACTTCTCCAGACTGGCCCCCATCTTGTGGAATTCCCTGCCTCGCTCCATAAGACTCTCCCCTAGTTTTAACAGCTTCAAGCACTCCCTAAAAACTTTACTATTCAGGGATGCAGACAACCAACACTAACCTTTTCTAATGCCATTGCTTTCCCCTTGAACCCCTTAGATTGTAAGCCTATGGGCCCAGCTGTTTACAGATCGCTTCATAAGAGCCGACTACAACAGTGAAACTCTCGGCAGGGCCCTCTACCCACTTGACCCCTACAAAAGCTATCCTATACACCGACTATGTTTACAGCGCTGCATAATCTGTTGGCGCTCTACAAATACCTGATAATAATAATAATATATATGTATGAATGTGTGTATATATATATATATATATATATATATATATATATATATATGTATGTGTGTGTATATATATATATGTTTATATGTATGTATGTGTGTGTGTATATATATATATATATATAATATATATATATATTACATATATACATATAAACATATATATATTACATTCTTTTATGCTAGAAATAAGTAAAGTCAATGTTAAAGAAAACTATTAAAAAGCAATCAATAAAAATTAAAATTTTTACTGTACATTTTACACTAACACGGTTTAAGCCCCTGAACTGCCAGAGAGGGCTGCACATCTCCTTTACACAGCCATCTAGCAGACAAGGGGTTAAACAGTTAGCTGTACTAGGCTAAAGAAATATGACACTGCAAAATATATTTACAGGCTCAGCTTACATGATCTCAGCAGGACCGGTAGGGAAGAGGACAGTTCATTTCAGTCCCGGAGCAAGAATTCAAAAAGTAAACACTCCGTTCTTCTCTATGCAGAAAACCTCTGTCTGCTTCAGTGAAAGGATTGGACACAAGGAATTGCCTTTCCAGTTTAGGTAAGGTCTTTTTATTTCACTGCCTTTACCCTGCTTTTACAGGAAAGTTTCCTGGCAAGGGATTTAATGAGGTGCCCCAATGGTGCAGGATAGCTCCTGTCAAGGGATTTATAGCCATATCTGAGAGGGATAGTAAGGAAATATCTACACCCTTTACCCAGGATAGTTTTAAGGCTGCTTTGGGCCCATAGTTTATGCCTACATAGTGAGCTGTTATTTTTAAGCAGCTCCCTTAACATACCAGTGTGTCACAATTTTCAGCGGGCTCGTAGTTTCCCACCTCTCTCTTGACTTTTTACCTCCACTGTATGAGACTGCGAAGCAGCTGCCAACGGCATTGTGACAGAGCTCCGGGTCCCTTGGGAGTGGTAAGACACACTTTCCGGAGCGATGGACTGTTATTTTCGGCATCGCCCGACACAGCATCAGACTCATACAGGGAGTCACTAAGCTGAGCTTGGGTCCATAGGAGGTGGTGAGACACTCTTTTCGGAGTACTTAAGGCTTAGGCTAGTAGTGGGACTGTTATTTGCGGCATCTGCCGTCGCAGCATCAGACCCATAAGGGGAGTCGCTAAATAAGACCCCTTCCTTTTGTTTCCCACATAACTCTGTTTTGGGATTAATTGGGAACAATTTGAGATTTACAACTCTTTTAAACTCTTTTAAACTCTGTGTGCCCCCCAGCCCAGCTTTAAAATCCCTATTTACTATCAGTTTTGCATTCTCATTTTGCTAAGATCTCAGTGGCAGCCATTGCCTCAGTCCCTCAACCTCAGGCAACGGGATCTATTGGTATGGAGGTGGGTGTAAGTTTATCTTATTACTTCTCCTGTGACAACGACAAAATCATACAGTACTGGCTTTTCTAACCCTTTACCTTAGGGCATTATGCACTCATTACCTCCAGATTTTACCTTGCAGCTACAATCTGCAAAGTCAGCGGGTTTGGGGGGGGGGGGCTTATGTCCTGTGGTTAAACGTAAGAGGAAGAGCAAACATTGTTCTGCAGAAACAAAGTTTCCCAAACCTCAAATGCCTCAGTTTAACATATAGCCAAGTTAGTGAGGTGTATAAGGAATAAAATCATTATTATAGGTATTATATCCCATCAGTAACTAGTTTGTGGACTCAGAAATGAATTTATCAGCTAAGTTCTTATATAAATTATGTTTTCTTTCATATAGGTGGCAAGAGTGCACAAGCTAGTTACTGATGGGATATAATACCCAAGATGTGGAAGTCCACGAGTAACTATAGAGGGAGAGATAAAATAAAAACAGCTATTCCCGCTGAGAAATTAAATTAAAAATAAAATAATTGTTTTCTTAAAAATTCAAACAACTTAAATCATAGGTACTAGAATCAAACTTAGACAGCTGCCTGAAGAACCTTTCTACCAAAAGCTGCTTCCGAAGAAGCAAAAACATAAAAATGGTAAACATTAGTAAATGTATGCAAAGAAGACTGTGGCTGCTTTGCATATTTGATCAACTGAAGCTTCATTTTTGAAAACCAAAGATGTGGCAAATGATTTTGTAGAATGAGCTGTTATTCTCTGAAGTGGAGACGGCTCCGCCTCCAACCAAGATGCCAAAGAAATGGCAGAGGCTTTCTGAACTTTTCTGGAACCAGAAAAATATAACAAATAGACTAGAAGTCTTTCTGAAATCTTTAGTAGCCTCAACATAATATTTCAAAACTCTCACCACGTCCAAAGAATGTAAAGACCTTTCAAGAGTATTCTTAGGATTAGGACACAAGGAAGGAACAATAATTTCCCTATTGATGTTGTTACAGTTCACAACTTTAGGCAAAAATGTAAACCAAGTCGGCAAAACAGCTTTATCTCCTTGATGGAAAATCAGATAAGGAGACTCGCAAGAGAAAGCAGATAATTCAGAAACTCTTCTAGCAGAAGAGATAGCCAAGAGAAATAACACTTTCCAAGAAAGTAGTTTAATGTCCAAACAATGCATAAGCTCAAAAGGAGGAGCCTGCAAAGTCTTTAATACCAAATTTAGACTCCAAGGAAGAGAGATAGATTTAATAACAGGTTTGATACGAGTCAAAGCCTGTACAAAACAGTGAACATCAGGAAGATTAGCAATCTTTCTGTGAAATAAAAATGAAAAAGCAGAGATTTGTCCTTTCAAAGTATTGGCAGACAAACCTTTATCCAAACCATCCTGAAGAAACTGTAGAATCCTAGGATTTCTAAAAGAATGCCAAGAATGAGTGGGACACCAAGAAATATAAGTTTTCCAAACCTTGTGATATATTTTCCTTGAAATAGGCTTACAAGCCTGTATCATAGTGTTAATGTCAGGGTGCCAGGAATCAGACTGAGACGAGAAGTGCAAAAATAATCACACCTTTATTAATAGCAAAAAATAATAAAAAGTCCACAAGTCAAATAACAAGCAAGGAGTCAAAACCAGAGCTGGTAGTCAGACAAGCCGAGTCAGGAGCCAAAGCGAATAGTCAGACGAGCCGGAATCAGGAACAAGGAAAACAGCAGAGTCAGGAACAAGCTAGGGATCAAGATCCAGGAAGGACGTCAGGCAGCCAGGTAATACACAGGAACTCTCACAAACAGGTCTGAGACAACGCAAAGTGATGACATCACAATTCTGAGACTGCATCCTGTCTCACATGGATGATGCACACCAGTCTGGTCATAAAAGGAAGTGCAGGAAATGAGCAGCATCCCCCACAATGCACCATAGTCAGGAAGAGAGGTGAGTAAAATGGCTGCCAGCAGCACATGACAAACAAACAGGGAAAAAACCCTGACAGTTAATCACAGAGTTAGAGAAACCTCTATGACTAAGCGTTCAATTTCCATGCCTTCAAATTTAGAGATTTGAGATCCGGATGGAAAAATGGGCCTTGAGACAGAAGGCCTGGTCTTAGAGGAAGTGACCAAGGTTGGCAACTGGACATTCGGACAAGGTCTGCATATGAGAACCTGTGAGGCCATGCTGGTGCTATCAGAAACACATAAGCTTGTTCCATTATGATCTTGAGATCACTCCCAGAGGTGGAAAAATGTAAGCAGGTTGGTAAAACCATGGAACTGCTAGAGCATCCATCTATTCCGCATGAGGATCTCTGGACCTGGAGAGGTATCTGGGAAGTTTCTTGTTTAGACAAGAGGCCATCTATGATCTATGTCTGGAAGACCCCACATCTGCACAATCTGATGGAACACATCTGTATGGAGAGACCACTCCCCCAGATGTAGAATCTGACGGCTGAGATAATCCGCTTCCCAATTGTCTACACCTGGTATATGAATTGCAGTGATTAGACAAGAGTTGGATTCCGCCCATGAAAGTATTAGAGACACTTCTTTCATTGCTGGGGGACTGCAAGTCCCCCCTTGATGATTGGCATATGCCACTTTTGTGATATTGTCTGTGTGAAACCGAATATACGGTTCCCTCTTTAATAGAGGCCAAGCCTGAAGAGCTCTGAAAATAGCGTTCTAATATTGATTGGTAACCTCACCTCTCAAGGATTCCAAGACCCCCAGACAGCTGCCCAACCTGTGAGACTTGAATCTGTTGTGATCACAGTCCAGGTAGGACAAATAAAGGAGGCCCCTTGAACAATAAGGTGATAGTTGGGATTTAAGTAAATCAGTTGTGATATCTGAGTATAATCCCTGCACTATTGGTGCAACATGCAAAGCTGTAGAGGTCTAATATGAAAACAAGCAAAAGGGATCACGTCTGATGCTGCAAACATGAGACCTACAACTTTCATGCACATAGCCACTGAAGGAAATTATAAGAGACTGAATGTTTAGACAAGCTGAAACCAATCTCAAATGTCTCTTTTCTGTTAGGTATAGAGTCATGGACACCAAATCTATCTGGAAACCTAAAAAGGTGACCTTTGTCTGAGGAATCAAGAAACTTTTTGGTAAATTGATCCTCCAAACATGTCTGAAGAAACAACAGACATTGTTTTGTGTGAGATTCTGCTAAATGAAAAGATTGAGCTAGTACCAAGATATCGTCCCAATAAGGAATCACTGCAATACCCTGCTGTCTGATTACAGATATAAGGGCACCTAGAACTATTAAGAATATTATTGGTGCTGTTGCAAGGCCAAGAGCGACAAATTGCTAATGCTTTTTTAGAAAAAAGAATCTCAGAAAACGATAGTGATTTGGATTAATCAGATTGTGAAGGTAAGTGGCCAGTAAGTCTATTGTGGACATGAAATTACCTTGCTGAACAAAAGGCAAAATAGTCCTTATAGTCACCATGAAAGTTGGGACTCTTACAAAACGATTTAAAGTTTTCGGATCCAAAATTTGTCTGAAAGAATTTTCCTTCTTTGGTACAATTAATAGATTTGAATAAAAACACCAATCCTTGTTCCTGCTGTGGAACTGGGATAATTACCCCTGAATGTTCTAGATCTGAAACACATTTCAGAAAGGCTTGAACTAAAACTGGGTTTTTTAGTACAGGGTAAGAAAAAATCTTCCCAAAGGAGGTCTTATTTTGAATCCTATTTGATACCCCTGATAAATTATATTCTGAATCCACAGATTTTGGACAGAGTTTGTCCAAACTCTTTGAAATATCTTTAGTCTGCCCCCTACCAGAAGAACTGGTTTGAGGGCCGCACTTTTATGTAGGTTTAGGGGCAGGATTTGGTTTCTTATAAGTCTTGGATTTATTCCAATTCGGAGATGGTCTCCAATTAGGAAGAAAAGGTTTTCTGTTCTCTATTCTGATGAAAGGAAAAAAAATTATTGGGAGCTTTAAATTCACCCTTCGATTTATTGTCTTGGGGCAGAAAAACTCCCTTACCCCCAGTAACAGTGGAGATAATAGAATCAAATTGTGAACCAAAAATATTTTTACCTTGACATGGATTTGACATTGATCTTCATAACATCAAATATAGCATCACAAATAAAATGATTTGTATGTTAAAGTAAAACAATAATGTTAGATAATTCAGAATCTGAAGACAACTGCTGCGCTAAACTGTCCAACCAAAAGGTAGAAGCAACAGCATCAGCCATAGATATAACAGGTCTAAGAATATAGCCAGTATGTAAATATGCCGCCTTTAGATAATTTTCAAGCTTCCTATCTAAAGGATCTATAAAAGACGTACTGTCTTCCATAGCAATAGTAGTACGTGTGGCAAGAGTAGAAATTGTCCCATCAACTTTAGGAACTGTTTCCCAAAATTTCTAAATTGGCTACAGGTAAAGGATACAATTCCTTAAACCTAGAAGCAAGGTTAAAAGAGGTACCAGGCTTAGACCATTCTTTAGCAATCACATTAGAGACAGCATCAGAAATAGGAAATACTTCAGGAGTAATAACAGTAGTCTTAAATACAGAATTTAGACGATTACTAGCTTTATCATCAGGAGGTTTACACTCCTCAATACCCAAAGTAAACAAAACTTCCTTTAACCCCTTAAGGACAAGGCCATTTTTCAATTTCTTTCCCTGAAGGACCAGGGCTATTTTTACATTTCTGCTGTGTTTGTGTTTAGCTGTAATTTTCCTGTTACTCATTTACTGTACCCACACATATTATATACTGTTTTTCTCGCCATTAAATGTTCTTTCTAAAGATACCATTATTTCTCTTGTAAGGTGTATCCAGTCCACGGATCATCCATTACTTGTGGGATATTCTCCTTCCCAACAGGAAGTTGCAAGAGGATCACCCACAGCAGAGCTGCTATATAGCTCCTCCCCTAACTGCCATACCCAGTCATTCTCTTGCAAGCTCTCAACATAGCTGGAGGTAGTAAGAGGAAAGTGGTGAAATATAGTTAGTTTTTTCTTCAATCAAAAGTTTATTGTTTTTAAATGGTACCGGAGTTGTACTATTTTATCTCAGGCAGCATTTAGAAGAAGATTCTGCCTGCGTTTTTCTATGATCTTAGCAGAAGTAACTAAGATCCACTGCTGTTCTCACATATGTCTGAGGAGTGAGGTAACTTCAGAGGGAGAATGGCGTGCAGGTTATCCTGCAATAAGGTATGTGCAGTTTAAGTTTTTCTAGGGATGGAATTTGCTAGAAAAAAGCTGCTGATACCGGATTAATGTAAATTAAGCCTAAATACAGTGATTTAATAGTGACTAGTATCAGGCTTGCTATCAGAGGTATATACTCTGATTAATGTGCAATATAAAACGTTTGCTGGCATGTTTAATCATTTTTATATATTCTTTGGTGATAAAACTTATTGGGGCCTAGTTTTTTCCACATGGCTGGCTTGATTTTTGCCTAGAAACAGTTTCCTGAGGCTTTCCACTGTTGTAATATGAGTGGGAGGGACCTAGTTAAAATTACAGACAGAGACATTCAGCTTCCCTCAGCAGTCCCCTGCATGCTTTAGGACATCTCTGAAGGGCTCAAAAGGCTTCAAAAGTCATATTTTGAGGAAGGTAAAGCCACAGTGAAGCTGTGGCAGTTGTTGTGACTGTTTTTTTCAATTTGTTAATCCGTTTTTTGTATTAAGGGGTTAATCATCCATTTGCAAGTGGGTGCAATGCTCTGCTAACTTGTTACATACACTGTAAAAATTTCGTTAGTTTAATTGCCTTTTTTCACTGTTATTTCAAATTTTAGCAAAATTTGTTTCCCTTAAAAGCACAGTAACGTTTTTTATATTGCTTGTTTAACTTGATGTAAAGTGTTTTCCAAGCTTGCTAGTCTCATTGCTAGTCTGTATAAACATGTTTGACATAGAGGAAACTCCTTGTTCATTATGTTTAAAAGCCATGGTGGAACCCCATATGAGAATGTGTACTAAATGTATTGATTTCACTTTAAACAATAAAGATCAGCTTTTATCTTTAAAAAATGTATCACCAGAGGATTCTGGCGAGGGGAAGTTATGCCGACTAACTCTCCCCACGTGTCAGACCCTTTGACTCCCGCTCAAGGGACTCACGCTAAAATGGCACCAAGTACATCAAAGACGCCCATAGCGATTACTTTACAGGACATGGCGGCAATCATGGATAATACCCTGTCAGCGGTATTAGCCAGACTGCCGGAATTCAGAGGAAAGCGCGATAGCTCTGGGGTTGGACGTAGTACAGAGCGCGCAGATGCCTTAAGGCCCATGTCTGATACTGCGTCACAATATGCAGAAGCTGAGGAAGGAGAGCTTCAGTCTGTGGGTGACATTTCTGATTCGGGGAAACCTGATTCAGATATTTCTACTTTTAAATTTAAGCTTGAGAACCTCCGTGTATTGCTTGGGGAGGTGTTAGCTGCTCTGAATGACTGTGACACAATTGCAGTACCAGAGAAATTGTGTAGACTGGATAAATACTATGCAGTGCCGGTGTGTACTGATGTTTTTCCAATACCTAAAAGGTTTACAGAAATCATTAATAAGGAGTGGGATAGACCCGGTGTGCCGTTTTCCCCCCCTCCTATTTTTAGAAAAATGTTTCCAATAGACGCCACCACACGGGACTTATGGCAGACGGTCCCTAAGGTGGAGGGAGCAGTTTCTACTTTAGCAAAGCGTACCACTATCCCTGTCAAGGACAGTTGTGCTTTTTCAGATCCAATGGATAAAAAATTAGAAGGTTACCTTAAGAAAATGTTTATTCAACAAGGTTTTATCCTGCAGCCCCTTGCATGCATTGCGCCTGTCACTGCTGCTGCGGCGTTCTGGTTTAAGTCTCTGGAAGAGGCCTTTCGGACAGCTACTCCATTGACTGAAATACTTGACAAGCTTAGAACACTTAAGCTAGCTAATTCTTTTGTTTCTGACACCATTGTTCATTTGACTAAACTAACGGCTAAGAATTCTGGATTCGCCATCCAGGCGCGTAGGGCGCTATGGCTTAAATCTTGGTCAGCTGACGTGACTTCAAAGTCTAAATTACTTAACATTCCCTTCAAGGGGCAGACCCTATTCGGGCCTGGAAATTATTGTTGACATTACTGGATGTAAGGGTCATACCCTTCCTCAAGACAGGGCCAAATCAAAGGCCAAACAGTCTAATTTTCGTGTCTTTCGAAACTTCAAGGTGCAGCATCAACTTCCTCTGCTACAAGACAAGAGGGGACTTTTGATCAATCCAAGCCAGGCTGGAAACCTAACCAGTCCTGGAACAACGGCAAGCAGGCCAGAAAGCCTGCTGCTGCCTCTAAGACAGCATGAAGGAACGGCCCCCTATCCGGTAACTGATCTAGTAGGGGGCAGACTTTCTCTCTTCGCCCAGGCGTGGGCAAGAGATGTTCAGGATCCCTGGGCGTTGGAGATCATATCTCAGGGATATCTTCTGGACTTCAAAGCTTCCCCTCCTCAAGGGAGATTTCACCTTTCGAGATTATCTGTAAACCAGATAAAGAAAGAGGCATTCTTACGCTGTGTGCAAGACCTCCTAGTTATGGGAGTGATCTGTCCAGTTCCACAGTCGGAACAGAGACAGGGTTTTTATTCAAATCTGTTTGTGGTTCCCAAAAAAGAGGGAACCTTCAGACCCATTTTGGATCTAGAGATCTTAAACAAATTCCTCAGAGTTCCATCGTTCAAAATGGAAACTATTCGGACCATCCTACCTATGATCCAGGAGGGTCAGTACATGACCACAGTGGATTTGAAGGATGCTTACCTTCACATACCGATTCACAAAGATCATCATCGGTTCCTAAGGTTTGCCTTTCTGGACAGGCATTACCAATATGTGGCTCTTCCCTTCGGGTTAGCTACAGCTCCAAGAATCTTTACAAAGGTTCTGGGATCGCTTCTGGCGGTCCTAAGACCGCAAGGTATATCAGTGGCTCCTTATCTGGACGACATCCTGATACAGGCGTCAAGCTTTAAGATTGCCAAGTCACATACAGACATAGTTCTGGCATTTCTCAGGTCACATGGGTGGAAGGTGAACGAGGAAAAGAGTTCTCTATCCCCACTCACAAGAGTCTCCTTCCTAGGGACTCTGATAGATTCTGTAAAAATGAAGATTTACCTGACAGAATCCAGGTTATCAAAGCTTCTAAAATCTTGCCGTGTTCTTCATTCTATTCCGCGCCCTTCGGTGGCTCAGTGTATGGAAGTAATCGGCTTGATGGTAGCGGCAATGGACATAGTGCCATTTGCGCGACTACATCTCAGACCGCTGCAACTATGCATGCTCAGTCAGTGGAATGGGGATTACACAGATTTGTCCCCTCTGCTAAATCTGGATCAAGAGACCAGAGATTCTCTTCTCTGGTGGCTATCTCGGGTCCATCTGTCCAAAGGTATGACCTTTCGCAGGCCAGATTGAACAATTGTAACAACAGATGCCAGCCTTCTAGGTTGGGGTGCAGTCTGGAATTCCCTGAAGGCTCAGGGATCGTGGACTCAGGAGGAGAAACTCCTCCCAATAAATATTCTGGAGTTAAGAGCAATATTCAATGCTCTTCTAGCTTGGCCTCAGTTAGCAACCCTGAGGTTCATCAGATTTCAGTCGGACAACATCACGACTGTGGCTTACATCAACCATCAAGGGGGAACCAGGAGTTCCCTAGCGATGTTAGAAGTCTCCAAGATAATTTGCTTGGCAGAGACTCACTCTTGCCACCTATCAGCAATCCATATCCCAGGTGTAGAGAACTGGGAGGCGGATTTTCTAAGTCATCAGACTTTTCATCCGGGGGAGTGGGAACTCCATCCGGAGGTGTTTGCTCAATTGGTTCATCGGTGGGGCAAACCAGAACTGGATCTCATAGCGTCTCACCAGAACGCCAAGCTTCCTTGTTACGGATCCAGGTCCAGGGACCCAGAAGCGGCACTGATAGATGCTCTAGCAGCGCTTTGGTTCTTCAACCTGGCTTATGTGTTTCCACCGTTTCCTCTGCTCCCTCGACTGATTGCCAAAATCAAACAGGAAAGAGCATCAGTGATCTTGATAGCGCCTGCGTGGCCACACAGGACCTGGTATGCAGACCTAGTGGACATGTCATCCTTTCCACCATGGACCCTGCCTCTGAGACAAGACCTTCTACTACAAGGTCCTTTCAATCATCCAAATCTAATTTCTCTGAGACTGACTGCATGGAGATTGAACGCTTGATTTTATCAAAGGGTGGCTTCTCCGAGTCAGTCATTGATACCCTTATATAGGCACGAAAGCCTGTCACCAGGAAAATCTACCATAAGATATGGCGTAAATACCTTTATTGGTGTGAATCCAAGAATTACTCATGGAGTAAGGTTAGGATTCCTAGGATATTGTCCTTTCTCCAAGAGGGTTTGGAAAAAGGATTATCAGCTAGTTCTTTAAAGGGACAGATTTCTGCTCTGTCTATTCTTTTGCACAAGCGTCTGGCAGAAGTTCCAGACGTTCAATCTTTTTGTCAGGCTTTGGTTAGAATTAAGCCTGTGTTTAAACCTGTTGCTCCACCATGGAGCTTAAATTTGGTTCTTAAAGTTCTTCAAGGGGTTCCGTTTGAACCCCTTCATTCCATTGATATCAAACTTTTATCTTGGAAAGTTCTGTTTTTGATGGCTATTTCCTCGGCTCGGAGAGTCTCTGAGTTATCTGCCTTACAATGTGATTCTCCTTATCTGATTTTCCATTCAGATAAAGTAGTTCTGCGTACAAAACCTGGGTTTTTACCTAAGGTAGTTTCTAACAAGAATATCAATCAAGAGATTGTTGTTCCATCATTGTGTCCTAATCCTTCTTCAAAGAAGGAACGCCTTTTACATAATCTGGACATGGTCCGTGCTTTAAAGTTTTACTTACAAGCTACTAAAGTTTTTCGCCAAACATCTACACTGTTTGTTGTTTACTCTGGACAGAGGAGAGGTCAAAAAGCTTCGGCAACCTCTCTTTCTTTTTGGCTTCGGAGCGTAATACGCTTAGCCTATGAGACTGCTGGACAGCAGCCCCCTGAAAGGATTACAGCTCATTCTACTAGAGCTGTGGCTTCCACCTGGGCCTTTAAAAATGAGACTTCTGTTGAACAGATTTGCAAAGCCGGAACTTGGTCTTCGCTTCATACCTTTTCAAAATTTTACAAATTTGATACTTTTGCTTCTTCGGAGGCTATTTTTGGGGGAGAGGTTCTACAGGCAGTGGTTCCTTCCATTTAAGTGCCTGCCTTGTCCCTCCCTTCATCCGTGTACTTTAGCTTTGGTATTGGTATCCCACAAGTAATGGATGATCTGTGGACTGGATACACCTTACAAGAGAAAACATAATTTATGCTTACCTGATAAATTTATTTCTCTTGTGGTGTATCCAGTCCACGGCCCGCCCTGTCTTTTTAAGGCAGGTCTAAATTTTAATTTAAACTACAGTCACCACTGCACCCTATGGTTTCTCCTTTCTCAGCTTGTTTCGGTCGAATGACTGGATATGGCAGTTAGGGGAGGAGCTATATAGCAGCTCTGCTGTGGGTGATCCTCTTGCAACTTCCTGTTGGGAAGGAGAATATCCCACAAGTAATGGATGATCCGTGGACTGGATACACCACAAGAGAAATAAATTTATCAGGTAAGCATAAATTATGTTTTTCATCATATCTTATAATTTACCTAATTTTTTTTATAAAATATAATGAAAACATGGAAAAAAACACACTTTTTCTAACTTTGACCCCCAAAATCTGTTACACATCTAGAACCACCAAAAAACACCCATGCTAAATAGTTTCTAAATTTTGTCCTGAGTTTAGAAATACCCAATGTTTAAACGTTCTTTGCTTTTTTTTGCAAGTTATAGGGCAATAAATACCAGTAGCACTTTTCTATTTCTAAACCATTGTTTCCCCCCCCCCCAAAAGTAGCTATAGGTACATTGGAACCCTGATCTTTTAGGAATCCCTGAATATCCCTTGACATGTATATACATTTTTTAGTAGACAACCCAAAGTATTAATCTAGGCCCATTTTGGTATATTTCATGCCACCATTTCACCGCCAAATTCGATCAAATAAAATTTGTTTTCACTCTTTCACTAACTTTGGGTTTCTCACTGAAATTATTTACAAAAAGCTTGTGGAATTATGGCACACATGGTTGTAAATGCTTCTCTGGGATCCCCTTTGTTCAGAAATAGCAGACATATATGGCTTTGGCGTTGCTTTTTGGTAATTAGAAGGCCGCTAAATGCTGCTGTGCACCACACTTCTATTATTCCCAGCAGTGACAGGGTTAATTAGGTAGCTTCTAGGGATCTTGATGAGTAAATTTTGGCTTTAGTGTAGAGATCAGCCTCCTACCTGACACATCTCACTCCCTGATCCCTCCCAAACATCGCTCTTCCCTCAGCCACCCCACAATTGTCCCTGCCATCTTAAGAACTGGCAGAAAGTCTGCCAGTACTAAAATAAGTCTTTTTTTTAAAAAAAAAGTAATAATATATATATATATATATATATATATATCTGTTCAGCTGTGATGGACCCCCCTTAGCCCCCAACCTCCCTGATCCCCCCAAACAGCTCATTTTTCTGTAGTGTAGCTGCCCCCTCAATACCCCCTCCCTCAATACCCCCTCCCTCTCCCAGATCCTTTGATCATTCTTTTCCCCCCTCCCTCTCCCTCATTCCCATTCAATTACATTGGTGGCAGTGGTTTTTGTGCGCGCACACATGGGCACGCATGTGCCCCTGGCAGCCCCCCCCCCCCGCATGCTCCCGGCACCCGGCGTGCACATTGCACATACAGGAACCAGATGCTGGGTAGCGATGGGCTGCCCACCCGCCTCCCTGCAGCTGCAACCCCCCACAACGCAAATAACTAATGGCAGATTAGGGGTTAATACATTAATTAGGTTTATTGTGATGTGGGTTAATATATTAGTTATTACGGTGGGGGATTGCGGTTGACAGGTAGATAGATATTGCACATGCGTTAGGTGTTAATATTTTCAGTTACGTGCTCACATTTTCAGTGCAAGGCTTGCTGCGCATGCCTATGTGTGGCAAGGTGAAAATTGAGTAAAATGTCTCAATTTTCTCTGTATAAGTCCTTGCGCTGAATATGTGATACCGATTTGCAACGCGGTTCTATGTTAGCTTTTAGGAGTAAAAAATGTATATATGCGCCACATATATATGTGGTGCCATATATGTGATACCAAAACCACGTAAAAAAACTGCATTGCTGGCTTTTGTGGGCGACGCCACATAAGTAATCTTGCCTATTATCAGCATTTAACAATTTGTCAAAACAAGAGCCACATAATTGAGCTGAAGAATTTAGGCCAGCTTTATTACAACAAACATACTTAGCTTTGTTAGATACATGTTCAGGCACCTTAAATACTATGGTAACATCAGAGGCAGGTTCAGTTTAAGAAATAATGGCAAAACAAACAAAAACAAAAATAATAATTAGGCAAATTTATATTCATGCTCCTATATATGATTAATATATATATAACATAATTTATGTAAGAACTTACCTGATAAATTCATTTCTTTCATATTAGCAAGAGTCCATGAGCTAGTGACGTATGGGATATACATTCCTACCAGGAGGGGCAAAGTTTCCCAAACCTCAAAATGCCTATAAATACACCCCTCACCACACCCACAAATCAGTTTAACGCATAGCCAAGAAGTGGGGTGATAAGAAAAAAGTGCGAAAGCATAAAAAATAAGGAATTGGAATAATTGTGCTTTATACAAAAAAATCATAACCACCACAAAAAGGGTGGGCCTCATGGACTCTTGCTAATATGAAAGAAATTAATTTATCAGGTAAGTTCTTACATAAATTATGTTTTCTTTCATGTAATTAGCAAGAGTCCATGAGCTAGTGACGTATGAGATAATGACTACCCAAGATGTGGATCTTCCACGCAAGAGTCACTAGAGAGGGAGGGATAAAATAAATACAGCCAATTCCGCTGAAAATAATCCACACCCAAAATAAAGTTTAAATCTTATAATGAAAAAAACTGAAATTATAAGCAGAAGAATCAAACTGAAACAGCTGCCTGAAGTACTTTTCTACCAAAAACAGCTTCAGAAGAAGAAAACACATCAAAATGGTAGAATTTAGTAAAAGTATGCAAAGAAGACCAAGTTGCTGCTTTGCAAATCTGATCAATCGAAGCTTCATTCCTAAACGCCCAGGAAGTAGAAACTGACCTAGTAGAATGAGCTGTAATCCTTTGAGGCGGAGTTTTACCCGACTCGACATAAGCATAATGAATTAAAGATTTCAACCAAGATGCCAAAGAAATGGCAGAGGCCTTCTGACCTTTCCTAGAACCGGAAAAGATAACAAATAGACTAGAAGTCTTTTGGAAATTCTTAGTAGCTTCAACATAATATTTCAAAGCTCTAACTACATCCAAAGAATGCAATGATCTCTCCTTAGAATTCTTAGGATTAGGACATAATGAAGGAACCACAATTTCTCTACTAATGTTGTTAGAATTCACAACCTTAGGTAAAAATTTCGCAACACTGCCTTATCCTGATGAAAAATCAGAAAAGGAGACTCACAAGAAAGAGCAGATAATTCAGAAACTCTTCTAGCAGAAGAGATGGCCAAAAGAAACAAAACTTTCCAAGAAAGTAATTTAATGTCCAATGAATGCATAGGTTCAAACGGTGGAGCTTGAAGAGCCCCCAGAACCAAATTCAAACTCCAAGGAGGAGAAATTGACTTAATGACAGGTTTTATACGAACCAAAGCTTGTACAAAACAATGAATATCAGGAAGATTAGCAATCTTTCTGTGAAAAAGAACAGAAAGAGCAGAGATTTGTCCTTTCAAGGAACTTGCAGACAAACCTTTATCCAAACCATCCTGAAGAAACTGTAAAATTCTCGGAATTCTAAAAGAATGCCAGGAAAAATGATGAGAAAGACACCAAGAAATGTAAGTCTTCCAGACTCTATAATATATCTTCCTAGATACAGATTTACGAGCCTGTAACATAGTATTAATCACAGAGTCAGAGAAACCTCTTTGACTAAGAATCAAGCGTTCAATCTCCATACCTTTAAATTTAAGGATTTGAGATCCTGATGGAAAAAAGGACCTTGCGACAGAAGGTCTGGTCTTAGCGGAAGAGTCCACGGTTGGCAAGAGGCCATCCGGACAAGATCCGCATACCAAAACCTGTGAGGCCATGCTGGAGCCACCAGCAGAACAAACGAGCATTCCTTCAGAATCTTGGAGATTACTCTTGGAAGAAGAACTAGAGGCGGAAAGATATAGGCAGGATGATACTTCCAAAGAAGTGACAATGCATCCACTGCTTCCGCTTGAGGATCCCTGGATCTGGACAGATACCTGGGAAGTTTCTTGTTTAGATGAGAAGCCATCAGATCTATTTCTGGAAGTCCCCACATTTGAACAATCTGAAGAAATACCTCTGGGTGAAGAGACCATTCGCCCGGATGTAACGTTTGGCGACTGAGATAATCCGCTTCCCAATTGTCTATACCTGGGATATGAACCGCAGAAACTAGACAGGAGCTGGATTCCGCCCATACCAGTATTCAAGATACTTCTTTCATAGCCAGAGGACTGTGAGTCCCTCCTTGATGATTGATGTATGCCACAGTTGTGACATTGTCTGTCTGAAAACAAATGAACAATTCTCTCTTTAGAAGAGGCCATGACTGAAGAGCTCTAATAATTGCACAGAGTTCCAAAATATTGATTGATAATCTCACCTCCTGAGATTCCCAAACCCCTTGTGCTGTCAGAGACCCCCAAACGGCTCCCCAACCTGTCAGACTTGCATCTGTTGAAATTACAGTCCAGGTCGGAAGAACAAAAGAAGCCCCCTGAACTAAACGATGGTGATCTGTCCACCACGTCAGAGAGTGTCGTACAATCAGTTTTAAAGATATTAATTGAGATATCTTTGTGTAATCCCTGCACCACTGGTTCAGCATACAGAGCTGAAGAGGTTGCATGTGAAAACGAGCAAAGGGGATCGCGTCCGATGCAGCAGTCATAAGACCTAGAATTTCCATGCATAAGGCTACCGAAGGGAATGATTGAGACTGAAGGTTTTGACAAGCTGAAATTAATTTTAGACGTCTCTTGTCTGTCAGAGACAGAGTCATGGACACTGAATCTATCTGGAAACCTAAAACGGTTACCCTTGTCTGAGGAATCAATGAACTTTTTGGTAAATTGATCCTCCAACCATGTTCTCGAAGAAACAATACAAGATGATTCGTATGAGATTCTGCTAAATGTGAAGACTGAGCAAGTACCAAGATATCGTCCAAATAAGGAAATACCACAATACCCTGTTCTCTGATTACAGACAGAAGGGCACCGAGAACCTTTGTAAAAATCCTTGGAGCTGTTGCTAGGCCAAACGGCAGAGCCACACACTGGTAATGCTTGTCTAGGAAAGAGAATCTCACAAACTGAAAGTGATCTGGATGAATCGGAATATGCAGATATGCATCCTGTAAATCTATTGTGGACATATAATGCCCTTGCTGAACAAAAGGCAGGATAGTCCTTATAGTAACCATTTTGAATGTTGGTATCCTTACATAACGATTCAATATTTTTAGATCCAGAACTGGTCTGAAGGAATTCTCCTTCTTTGGTACAATGAAGAGATTTGAATAAAACTCCAGCCCCTGTTCCAGAACTGGAACTGGCATAATTACTCCAGCCAACTCTAGATCTGAAACACATTTCAGAAATGCTTGAGCCTTCGCTGGATTTACTGGGACATGGGAAAGAAAAAATCTCTTTGCAGGAGGCCTTATCTTGAAGCCAATTCTGTACCCTTCTGAAACAATGTTTTGAATCCAAAGATTGTGAATTGAATTGATCCAAATTTCTTTGAAAAATTGTAATCTGCCCCCTACCAGCTGGGCTGGAATGAGGGCCGCACCTTCATGTGGACTTGGGAGCTGGCTTTGGTTTTCTAAAAGGCTTGGATTTATTCCAGACTGGAGATGGTTTCCAAACTGATACCGCTCCTGTGGGTGAAGGATCAGGCTTTTGTTCCTTATTGTGACGAAAGGAACGAAAACGATTATTAGACCTAAATTTACCTTTAGATTTTTTATCCTGTGGTAAAAAAGTTCCTTTCCCTCCAGTAACAGTTGAGATAATAGAATCCAACTGAGAACCAAATAATTTATTACCCTGGAAAGAAAGGGAAAGCAAAGTTGACTTAGAAGACATATCAGCATTCCAAGTTTTAAGCCATAAAGCTCTTCTAGCTAAAATAGCTAGAGACATATACCTGACATCAACTCTAATGATATCAAAGATGGCATCACAGATAAAGTTATTAGCATGTTGAAGAAGATTAACAATGCTATGAGAATTATGATCTGTAACTTGTTGCGCTAAAGCTTCTAACCAAAAAGTTGAAGCTGCAGCAACATCCGCTAAAGATATAGCAGGTCTAAGAAGATTACCTGAACATAAGTAAGCTTTTCTTAGAAAGGATTCAATCTTCCTATCTAAAGGATCCTTAAAGGAAGTACTATCTGCCGTAGGAATAGTAGTACGCTTAGCAAGAGTAGAGACAGCCCCATCAACTTTAGGGATTTTGTCCCAAAATTCTAATCTGTCAGATGGCACAGGATATAATTGCTTAAAACATTTAGAAGGAGTAAATGAATTACCCAAATTATTCCATTCCCTGGAAATTACTTCAGAAATAGCATCAGGGACAGGAAAAACTTCTGGAATAACTACAGGAGATTTAAAAACCTTATTTAAACGTTTAGATTTAGTATCAAGAGGACCAGAATCCTCTATTTCTAATGCAATTAAGACTTATTTAAGTAAAGAACGAATAAATTCCATTTTGAATAAATATGAAGATTTATCAGCATCAACCTCTGAGACAGAATCCTCTGAACCAGAGGAACCATTATCAGAATCAGAATGATGATGTTCATTTAAAAATTCATCTGAAAAATGAGAAGTTTTAAAAGACCTTTTACGTTTACTAGAAGGGGGAATAACAGACATAGCCTTCTTAATAGATTTAGAAACAAAATCTCTTATGTTAACAGGAACACTCTGAGTATTAGATGTTGACGGAACAGCAACAGGTAATGTAACATTACTAAAGGAAATATTATCTGCATTAACAAGTTTGTCATGACATTCATTACAAACAACAGCTGGAGGAACAGATACCACAAGTTTACAGCAGATACACTTAACTTTGGTAGATCCAGCACCAGGCAGCGTTTTTCCAGAAGTATCTTCTGACTCAGTGTCAATCTGGGACATCTTGCAATATGTAATAGAAAAAACAACATATAAAGCAAAATTGATCAAATTCCTTAAATGACAGTTTCAGGAATGGGAAAAAACGCCAGTGAACAAGCTTCTAGCAACCAGAAGCAATAAATAATGAGACTTAAATAATGTGGAGACAATATTGACGCCCATATTTTTTAGCGCCAAAAAAGACGCTCACATTATTTGGCGCCTAAATGCTTTTGGCGCCAAAAATGACGCCACATCCGGAACACCGACACCTTTGGCGCAAAAAAACGTCAAAAATGACGCAACTTCCGGCGACACGTATGACGCCGGAAACAGAAAAAAAAATTTGCGCCAAAAAAGTCAGCGCCAAGAATGACGCAAAAAAATGAAGCATTTTCAGCCCCCGCGAGCCTAACAGCCCACAGGGAAAAAAGTCAAATTTTAAGGTAAGAAATTTTTTTATTTATTCATATGCATTATCCCAAATATGAAACTGACTGTCTGAAATAAGGAACGTTGAACATCCTGAGTCAAGGCAAATAAATGTTTGAATACATATATTTAGAACTTTATATAAAAGTGCCCAACCATAGCTTAGAGTGTCACAGAAAATAAGACTTACTTACCCCAGGACACTCATCTACATGTAGTAGAAAGCCAAACCAGTACTGAAACGAGAAACAGCAGAGGTAATGGTATATATAAGAGTATATCGTCGATCTGAAAAGGGAGGTAAGAGATGAATCTCTACGACCGATAACAGAGAACCTATGAAATAGACCCCGTAGAAGGAGATCATTGAATTCAAATAGGCAATACTCTCCTCACATCCCTCTAACATTCACTGCACGCTGAGAGGAAAACCGGGCTCCAACCTGCTGCGGAGCGCATATCAACGTAGAATCTAGCACAAACTTACTTCACCACCTCCATATGAGGCAAAGTTTGTAAAACTGATTTGTGGGTGTGGTGAGGGGTGTATTTATAGGCATTTTGAGGTTTGGGAAACTTTGCCCCTCCTGGTAGGAATGTATATCCCATACGTCACTAGCTCATGGACTCTTGCTAATTACATGAAAGAAATATATATATATATATATATATAAAAATATAATTTGGAAACAGAGCACAATTTTCTAAAAAGAAAGGAGTCCTAACGCTGCTTTTGGCCGCCCGCTGGTATTTAGAGTCGGCCAGGTAAAGGTGTACCGCTCACTTTCAAGCCGTGACTTTTCCATACCGCAGATCCCCTTACGCCAGTTGCGTATCCTATCTTTTCAATGGGATCTTCCTAACGCCGGTATTTAGAGTCTTGGCTGAAATGATCGGTAGACCCTCTACCGACAAGACTCCTAAGGCCCATGGAAAGGCTGTAGTTAAGAGCTTTATGGGCTAACGCCGGTATATAAGGCTCTTAACTACTGTGCTCTAAAGTACATTCACACCCATAAACTACCTATGTACCCCTAAACCGCGGTCCCCCCACATCACCGCCACTATAATAAATATTTTTAACCCCTAATCTGCCGACCGCACATCGCCGCCACCTACATTATCCCTATGAACCCCTAATCTGCTGCCCCTAATATCGCCGACACCTACATAATATTTATTAACCCCTAATCTGCCACCCCCCCTCCCCCACGTCGCCGCCACCTAACTTCAAGTATTAACCCCTAATCTGCCGACCGGACCTCGCCACTACTATAATAAATGTATTAACCCCTAAAGCTAAGTCTAACCTAACACCCCCATAAATTAAATATAATTTTAATCTAACAAAATAAATTAACTCTTATTAACTAAAGTATTCCTATTTAAAACTAAATACTTACCTGTAAAATAAACCCTAATATAGCTACAATATAACAAATAATTATATTTTAGCTATTTTAGGATTTATATTTATTTTACAGGCAACTTGGTATTTATTTTAACTAGGTACAATAGCTATTAAATAGTTATTAACTATTTAATAGCTACCTAGTTAAAATAATTACAAAATTACCTGTAAAATAAATCCTTACCTAAGTTACAATTAAACCTAACACTGCACTATCATTAAATTAATTAAATAAATTAACTACCAATACCTACAATTAAATAAACTAAACTAAATTACAAAAAAAAACAAACACTAAATTACAGAAAATAAAAAAAATATTACAAGAATTTTAAACTAATTACACCTAATCTAAGCCCCCTAATAAAATAATAAAAAAAAAATTAATAAAAGTCCCTACCCTATTCTACATTACAAAGTAATCAGCTCGTTTACCAGCCCTTAAAAGGGCTTTTTGCGGGGCATGCCCCAAAGTAATCAGCTCTTTTGCCTGTAAAAAAAATACAACCCCCCCAACATTAAAACCCACCACCCACATACCCCTACTCTAACCCACCCAAAACCCCCTTAAATAAACCTAACACTACCCCCCTGAAGATCTCCCTACCTTGAGTCGTCTTCACCCAGCCGGGCCGAAGTCTTCATCCGATGGGCCAGAAGAGGACATCCAGACCGGCAGAAGTCTTCATCCTATCCGGGCAGAAGAGGACATCCAGGCCGGTAGACATCTTCATCCAAGCGGCATCTTCTATCTTCATCCATCCGGAGCGGAGCCATCTTCTTCCCAGCCGATGCGGATCCATCCTCTTCAACCGACGCCTACTCGCCGAATGAAGGTTCCTTTAAATTACGTCATCCAAGATGGCGTCCCTCGAATTCCGATTGGCTGATAGGATTCTATCAGCCAATCAAAATTAAGGTAGGAAAAATCTGATTGGCTGATTCAATCAGCCAATCAGATTCAAGTTCAATCCGATTGGCTGATTCAATCAGCTAATCAGATTGAGCTCGCATTCTATTGGCTGTTAAAGGTTAAAGGGCCACTGTAAGTAAATATTTTCTATGCCTGTTACTAACTAACTACCCCAAATTCACTTTTTATCAATAGCATCTCATTAACATATCTCTACCGTATATCAGAAATCTTGTCTGCAAATTTAATTGTTTTCCAAACCCACTCCGTGGGTATCCTTTGCTCTGTACCAATCCGTTTACAATACCTAGGATCCAAAATGGCGCTTTAAACACAAAGTTATTGGCTTAAGTATTTTGAACATGCAGTGCTGAAAATAGTGGGCAGGATAACGTGACATCATCGGCGAATAAAAGATATAACTTTTAGAACGTTATGAAACTTCGTTTTGGAGAAAATATAGGTCAGTAGGTTTTAATTAATGTTTATTAACTTTAATATGTTAGTTGTTTAGCTTAAAAATTATAACAGAAAGTAATCCTTTAAAGGAACCTTCATTCGGCGAGTAGGCGTCGGTTGAAGAGGATGGATCCGCGTCGGCTGGGAAGAAGATGGCTCCGCTCCGCATGGATGAAGATAGAAGATGCCGCTTGGATGAAGATGTCTGCCGGTCCGGATGTCCTCTTCTGTCCGGATAGGATGAAGACTTCTGCCGGACTGGATGTCCTCTTCTGCCCCATGGGATGAAGACTTCTGCCGGACTGGATGTCCTCTTCTGCCCCATGGGATGAAGACTTTGGCCCCGGCTGGGTGAAGACGACTCAAGGTAGGGATATCTTCAGGGGGGTAGTGTTAGGTTTATTTAAGGGGAGTTTGGGTGGGTTAGAGTAGGGGTATGTGGGTGGTGGGTTTTAATGTTGAGGGGGGGTTGTATTTTTTTTTACAGGTAAAAGAACTGATTACTTTGGGGCATGCCCCGCAAAAAGCCCTTTTAAGGGCTGGTAAAAGAGCTGATTACTTTGTAATGTAGAATAGGGTAGGGACTTTTATTGTTATTTTTTATTTTATTTTATTAGGGGGCTTAGATTAGGTGTAATTAGTTTAAAATTCTTGTAATATTTTTTTTTATTTTCTGTAATTTAGTGTTTGTTTTTTTGTAATTTAGTTTAGTTTATTTAATTGTAGGTATTTGTAGCTAATTTATTTAATTAATTTAATGATAGTGTAGTGTTAGGTTTAACTGTAACTTAGGTTAGGATTTATTTTACAGGTAATTTTGTATTTCTTTTAGCTAGGTAGTTATTAAATAGTTAACTATTTAATAACTATTGTACCTAGTTAAAATAAATACAAAGTTGCCTGTAAAATGAATATAAATCCTAAAATAGCTACAATATAATTATTTGTTATATATATTAGCTATATTAGGGTTTATTTTACAGGTAAGTAGTTAGTTTTAAATAGGAATACTTTAGTTAATAAGAGTTAATTTATTTCGTTAGATTAAAATTATATTTAACTTAGGGGGGTGTTAGGGTTAGCTTTAGGGGTTAATACATTTATTATAGTAGCGCCGAGGTCCGGTCGGCAGATTAGGGGTTAATACTTGAAGTTAGGTGGCAGCGACGTTGGGGGGGGGGGCAGATTAGGGGTTAATAAATATTATGTAGGTGTCGCGATGTTGGGGGCAGCAGATTAGCGGGTCATAGGGATAATGTAGGTGGCGGCGGTGTCCGGAGCAGCAGATTAGGGGTTAATTGTGTAATGCAGGTGTCAGCGATAGCGGGGGCTGCAGATTAGGGGTTAATAAGTGTAAGGTTAGGGGTGTTTAGACTCGGGGTTCATGTTAGGGTGTTAGGTGCAGACTTAGAAAGTGTTTCCCCATAGGAAACAATGGGGCTGCGTTGGGAGCTTAACGCTGCTTTTTTGCAGGTGTTAGGTTTTTTTTTTCAGCCCAAACTGCCCCATTGTTTCCTATGGGGGAATCGTGCACGAGCACATTTTGCCACCTTACCGCTACCGTAAGCAACGCTGGTATTGAGGGTTGAAGTGGCGGTAAATTCGGCTCAACACTCCTTTTTTGGAACCTAACGCAGCCCCTCAGACAACTCTAGGAAAAAAAGCTGCGTTAGCTACGCGGGTCTTTACCGACAAAATTCTAAATGTAGCCGTAAGTGTTTTCTGAGAACACTGAATGAGCTGGGGCGGAGCTTATAACAGCATTTTTGGCAGGAAATTTTTGGCACCAAGAAAATAGCGCAAAATGATGACACATAACCCTATTACATAAATACCATCATCACATGTGCGACATGCAAAGCTGTAGTGGATTTTTAATACACCTATCACTCTAAAAAGCAGGTAAGAACTTTGATTGTAAATACAAAAAAAACAAAATGTACCTAAATAAAGCCTAATGGATACTTCTATTATAGCTGCATAAAATGTGATTATCCACATCCCATGAGACTAACATACTTAGCATCCTAATTTATAAAGTACTTGCTACAAAAAAACCCTGTATGTTTCACAGACTCTATCTACCTTAACAAATATTTAGCCACAAATAAAGTCGCTAAAAAAGAGCACTGAATTACTGACTCAAGGCATGTATACAAAACAATATATAATAACTTTACATAAAAAGTGCCCACTCCTTAGCTGAGTGTCTTATATAATAAAAGTATATACTTACCGTGTAAGACACCCACATATAGCAGACAGCCAAACCAGTACTGGAACATATCAGCAGAAGTAATGGTACAAGAGTATATAGCAGACAGCCAAACCAGTACTGGAATATATCAGCAGAGGTAATGGTACAAAGATATATTGTGGATCTATAAAGGGAGGCAGCAGATAAATCCCTGTAACCAATTTACAGAGAGCCTTATGAAAAAGCTTTCACATAGGTGAAAACATGGTATTATCAGGCAATACGGCCTCCACATCCCTCAGACAAACACTGCCTTTAGAGAGGAACTGGGAGACCAGAAGAATCAAGCACATGATGCTTCACCACCTCCTAAGGAGCCAACATTTTTAAAACTTAGATATGAGTTAGGTGTGAGGTGTATTTATAGGCATTTGAGGTTTGGGAAACTTTGCCCCCTCCTGGTAGGAATGTATATTCCATCAGTAACTAGCTTGTGGACTCTCGCCACCTATATGAAAGATCCTTTATAGATCAAAGCTTTCTTGGCATGTGTAAAAGACCTAAATAAACTGTGAATATGCTTGGATGAACATAATCAGGGGCTCTCTTTAAGCCTTTTCTTTGTTCCAAATAAAGATGGGATTGACAGGTCAATCTTGGTTCGGAAAACTCTGAACAAACTTCAAAAAATTCCAATTGTCAAAATGGAGGTTTTTGACACTATATTAACTCTAGTGCAGAAGGGTCCATTTATGTCTAACATAGACTTAAAAGATGCATATCGCTATTTACAGGGATCATGCAAAATTCTTCAAATGTGAATTTCTAAACAGGCTCCCATTATGTATGGCAACAGTACCAAGAATCTTCTCAAAGGTTCTCTGAGCTTTTTTGTCTGTAGTGAAAGTTCAGGACATGGCAGTAGCTCCATATCTAGATGACATTCTGGTATACTACTACTGTTCAGATGGCTCAAGAACATACAGTGTTCTTCAGTTCTTTTGTTTCTATTGTTTGAAATCTACTCCCCCCGAAAAGTTCTCTACTACCACAAACCAGAGTTGCCTTTCTGGGCTTCATCTTATATTCGTTAACAAATTAGACTCTCTCATAGGCTTGCAGACTTAAATAGCAGAAGCCCTCAGGGTCTTCTCCAACAAACTCTTTTTCGTATACTGGATCACATTAGCAGCTTCAGATGCCATAACCTTAGCTAGATTCTACTTGTGTTCTTTGCATCTTCAAATGTTGCAACAGTGGAATGGAGAATATAACAATTTGTCTCAGAAGATCTCTTTAGACTTTTAAGACAAGACATTTATTGATTCAGGGGCCCAATCTCTCTTTCTGAATTGGCTTGTAATTACCACAGGCACTAGGCTGCTAGGCGGGGGCATGGAGTTCTTGGAAAGCGCAGGAAGTTTGGTCTTCTCAGAAGGCAAAGTTACAGATCAACCATATTTGAACTCTGTGCAATCTTCTGGGCCCTCAAGAGTTGGCCCCTTTTTAGACAGTAGTCTTTTCTTCTGTTAAGTGTGATCAGTCCACGGGTCATCATTACTTCTGGGATATTACTCCTCCCCAACAGGAAGTGCAAGAGGATTCACCCAGCAGAGCTGCATATAGCTCCTCCCCTCTACGTCACTCCCAGTCATTCTCTTGCACCCAACGACTAGATAGGATGTGTGAGAGGACTATGGTGATTATACTTAGTTTTATATCTTCAATCAAAAGTTTGTTATTTTAAAATAGCACCGGAGTGTGTTATTATCTCTCTGGCAGAGTTTGAAGAAGAATCTACCAGAGTTTTTGTTATGATTTTAGCCGGAGTAGTTAAGATCATATTGCTGTTTCTCGGCCATCTGAGGAGAGGTAAACTTCAGATCAGGGGACAGCGGGCAGATGAATCTGCATAGAGGTATGTAGCAGTTTTTATTTTCTGACAATGGAATTGATGAGAAAATCCTGCCATACCGATATAATGTCATGTATGTATACTTTACACTTCAGTATTCTGGGGAATGGTACTTCACTAGAATTACACTGTAAGAAATACATAAAGCTGTTTAATAACTAGAGATTATGTTTAACGTTTTTGCTGGAATGTAAAATCGTTTTCATTTACTGAGGTACTGAGTGAATAAATGTTTGGGCACTATTTTTCCACTTGGCAGTTGCTTAATCTGTTTTCTGACAGTTTCTGTTCTCCCTCACTGCTGTGTGTGAGGGGGAGGGGCCGTTTTTTGGCGCTTTTACTATGCATCAAATATTTCAGTCAGCAACTCATTGTATTCCCTGCATGATCCGGTTCATCTCTACAGAGCTCAGGGGTCTTCAAAACTTATTTTGAGGGAGGTAATTTCTCTCAGCAGAGCTGTGAGAATTATAGTTTGACTGAGATAAAAAACGTTTATTCTGTAATTTGTTTCCTGCTTTCAGAATTTGTTATCTTTGCTAATGGGATTAAACCTTTGCTAAAGTTGTGTTATTTACAAGGATTGAGGCTATAACTGTTTCAATTTATTAATTTTCAACTGTCATAGATCTTCTGTGCTTCTTAAAGGCACAGTACGTTTTAATATTATTCTAATTGAATTGTATTTCCAAGTTACAAGTTTATTTGCTAGTGTGTTAAACATGTCTGATTCAGAGGATGATACCTGTGTCATTTGTTGCAATGCCAAAGTGGAGCCCAATAGAAATTTATGTACTAACTGTATTGATGCTACTTTAAATAAAAATCAATCTGTACAAATTGAACAAATTTCACCAAACAACGAGGGGAGAGTTATGCCGACTAACTCGCCTCACGTGTCAGTACCTACATCTCCCGCTCAGAGGGAGGTGCGTGATATTGTAGCGCCGAGTACATCTGGGCGGCCATTACAAATCACATTACAGGATATGGCTACTGTTATGACTGAGGTTTTGGCTAAATTACCAGAACTAAGAGGTAAGCGTGATCACTCTGGGGTGAGAACAGAGTGCGCTGATAATATTAGGGCCATGTCAGACACTGCGTCACAGGTGGCAGAACATGAGGACGGAGAACTTCATTCTGTGGGTGACGGTTCTGATCCAAACAGACTGGATTCAGATATTTCAAATTTTAAATTTAAACTGGAAAACCTCCGTGTATTACTAGGGGAGGTGTTAGCGGCTCTGAATGATTGTAACACAGTTGCAATACCAGAGAAAATGTGTAGGTTGGATAAATATTTTGCGGTACCGACGAGTACTGAGGTTTTTCCTATACCTAAGAGACTTACTGAAATTGTTACTAAGGAGTGGGATAGACCCGGTGTGCCGTTCTCACCCCCTCCGATATTTAGAAAAATGTTTCCAATAGACGCCACCACAAGGGACTTATGGCAAACGGTCCCTAAGGTGGAGGGAGCAGTTTCTACCTTAGCTAAGCGTACCACTATCCCGGTGGAGGATAGCTGTGCTTTTTCAGATCCAATGGATAAAAAATTAGAGGGTTACCTTAAGAAAATGTTTGTTCAACAAGGTTTTATATTGCAACCCCTTGCATGCATTGCGCCGATCACGGCTGCAGCGGCATTCTGGATTGAGTCTCTGGAAGAGAACATTGGTTCAGCTACTCTGGACGACATTACGGACAGGCTTAGAGTCCTTAAACTAGCTAATTCATTCATTTCGGAGGCCGTAGTACATCTTACTAAACTTACGGCGAAGAATTCAGGATTCGCCATTCAGGCACGCAGGGCGCTGTGGCTAAAATCCTGGTCAGCTGATGTTACTTCTAAGTCTAAATTGCTTAATATACCTTTCAAAGGGCAGACCTTATTCGGGCCCGGGTTGAAAGAGATTATCGCTGACATTACGGGAGGTAAAGGCCATGCCCTGCCTCAGGACAAAGCCAAAGCCAAGACTAGACAGTCTAATTTGCGTTCCTTTCGTAATTTCAAAGCAGGAGCAGCATCAACTTCCTCTGCACCAAAACAGGAAGGAGCTGTTGCTCGCTACAGACAAGGCTGGAAACCTAACCAGTCCTGGAACAAGGGCAAGCAGACTAGGAAACCTGCTGCTGCCCCTAAAACAGCATGAATTGAGGGCCCCCGATCCGGGATTGGATCTAGTGGGGGGCAGACTTTCTCTCTTCGCCCAGGCTTGGGCAAGAGATGTTCAGGATCCCTGGGCGCTAGAGATAATATCTCAGGGATACCTTCTGGACTTCAAATACTCTCCTCCAAGAGAGAGATTTCATCTGTCAAGATTGTCAACAATCCAGACAAAGAAAGAGGCGTTTCTACGCTGCGTACAAGAGCTCTTGTTAATGGGAGTAATCCATCCAGTTCCACGATCGGAACAGGGACAGGGGTTTTACTCAAATCTGTTTGTGGTTCCCAAAAAAGAGGGAACTTTCAGACCAATCCTGGACTTAAAGATCCTAAACAAATTCCTAAGAGTTCCATCGTTCAAGATGGAGACTATTCGGACAATTTTACCTATGATCCAAGAGGGTCAGTACATGACCACTGTAGATTTAAAAGATGCTTACCTTCACATACCGATTCACAAAGATCATTATCGGTACCTAAGGTTTGCCTTCCTAGACAGGCATTACCAGTTTGTGGCTCTTCCATTCGGATTGGCTACAGCTCCAAGAATCTTCACAAAGGTTCTGGGTGCTCTTCTGGCGGTACTAAGACCGCGGGGAATCTCGGTAGCTCCATACCTAGACGACATTCTGATACAAGCTTCAAGCTTTCAAACTGCCAAGTCTCATACAGAGTTAGTGCTGGCATTTCTAAGGTCACATGGATGGAAGGTGAACGAAAAGAAAAGTTCACTCGTTCCACTCACAAGAGTTCCCTTCCTGGGGACTCTTATAGATTCTGTAGAAATGAAGATTTACCTGACAGAGGACAGGCTAACAAGACTTCAAAGTGCTTGCCGCACCCTTCATTCCATTCAACACCCGTCAGTGGCTCAATGCATGGAGGTAATCGGCTTAATGGTAGCGGCAATGGACATAGTACCCTTTGCACGCTTACACCTCAGACCACTGCAACTGTGCATGCTAAGTCAGTGGAATGGGGATTACTCAGACTTATCCCCTTCTCTGAATCTGGATCAAGAGACCAGAAATTCTCTTCTATGGTGGCTTTCTCGGCCACATCTGTCCAGGGGGATGCCATTCAGCAGACCAGACTGGACAATTGTAACAACAGACGCCAGCCTTCTAGGTTGGGGTGCCGTCTGGAATTCTCTGAAGGCTCAGGGACAATGGAGTCAGGAGGAGAGTCTCCTGCCAATAAACATTCTGGAATTGAGAGCAGTTCTCAATGCCCTCCTGGCTTGGCCCCAGTTGACAACTCGGGGGTTCATCAGGTTTCAGTCGGACAACATCACGACTGTAGCTTACATCAACCATCAGGGAGGGACAAGAAGCTCCCTAGCTATGATGGAAGTATCAAAGATAATTCGCTGGGCAGAGTCTCACTCTTGCCACCTGTCAGCAATCCACATCCCGGGAGTGGAGAACTGGGAGGCGGATTTCTTAAGTCGTCAGACTTTTCATCCGGGGGAGTGGGAACTTCATCCGGAGGTCTTTGCCCAAATACTTCGACGTTGGGGCAAACCAGAGATAGATCTCATGGCGTCTCGACAGAACGCCAAGCTTCCTCGTTACGGGTCCAGATCCAGGGATCCAGGAGCAGTCCTGATAGATGCTCTGACAGCACCTTGGGACTTCAGGATGGCTTACGTGTTTCCACCCTTCCCGTTGCTTCCTTGATTGATTGCCAGAATCAAACAAGAGAGAGCATCAGTGACTCTAATAGCACCTGCGTGGCCACGCAGGACTTGGTATGCAGACCTGGTGGACATGTCATCCTGTCCACCTTGGTCTCTACCTCTGAAACAGGACCTTCTGATACAGGGTCCCTTCAAACATCAAAATCTAACTTCTCTGAAGCTGACTGCTTGGAAATTGAACGTTTGATTTTATCAAGACGTGGGTTTTCTGAGTCAGTTATTGATACCTTAATACAGGCTAGGAAGCCTGTTACCAGAAAGATTTACCATAAGATATGGCGTAAATACCTATATTGGTGTGAATCCAAAGGTTACTCTTGGAGTAAGGTTAGGATTCCTAGGATATTGTCTTTTCTACAAGAAGGTTTAGAAAAGGGTTTATCTGCTAGTTCATTAAAGGGACAGATCTCAGCTCTGTCCATTCTGTTACACAAACGTCTGTCAGAAGTTCCTGACGTTCAGGCTTTTTGTCAGGCTTTGGCCAGGATTAAGCCTGTGTTTAAAACTGTTGCTCCACCATGGAGTTTAAACCTTGTTCTTAATGTTTTACAGGGCGTTCCGTTTGAACCCCTTCATTCCATTGATATAAAGTTGTTATCTTGGAAAGTTCTATTTTTAATGGCTATTTCCTCGGCTCGAAGAGTCTCTGAATTATCAGCCTTACATTGTGATTCTCCTTATTTGATTTTTCATTCGGATAAGGTAGTCCTGCATACTAAACCTGGGTTCTTACCTAAGGTAGTTACTAACAGGAATATCAATCAAGAGATTGTTGTTCCTTCTTTATGCCCAAATCCTTCTTCAAAGAAGGAACGTCTACTGCACAACCTGGATGTAGTCCGTGCTCTAAAATTTTACTTACAGGCAACTAAGGAATTTCGACAAACGTCTTCTCTGTTTGTCATTTACTCTGGGCAGAGGAGAGGTCAAAAAGCTTCCGCTACCTCTCTGTCTTTTTGGCTTCGTAGCATAATTCGTTTAGCTTATGAGACTGCTGGACAGCAGCCTCCTGAAAGAATTACAGCTCATTCTACTAGAGCTGTGGCTTCCACTTGGGCCTTCAAGAATGAGGCCTCTGTTGAACAGATTTGCAAGGCTGCAACTTGGTCTTCGCTTCATACTTTTTCCAAATTTTACAAATTTGACACTTTTGCTTCATCGGAGGCTATTTTTGGGAGAAAGGTTCTTCAGGCAGTGGTTCCTTCTGTATAAAGAGCCTGCCTATCCCTCCCGTCATCCGTGTACTTTTGCTTTGGTATTGGTATCCCAGAAGTAATGATGACCCGTGGACTGATCACACTTAACAGAAGAAAACATAATTTATGCTTACCTGATAAATTCCTTTCTTCTGTAGTGTGATCAGTTCACGGCCCGCCCTGTTTTTAAGGCAGGTAAATATTTTTTAATTTATACTCCAGTCACCACTTCACCCTTGGCTTTTCCTTTCTCGTTGGTCCTTGGTCGAATGACTGGGAGTGACGTAGAGGGGAGGAGCTATATGCAGCTCTGCTGGGTGAATCCTCTTGCACTTCCTGTTGGGGAGGAGTAATATCCCAGAAGTAATGATGACCCGTGGACTGATCACACTACAGAAGAAAGGAATTTATCAGGTAAGCATAAATTATGTTTTCTCAGGTTTCAGTCAGACAATGTCACAGCAGTGGCTTACATCAATCATCAAGGCGGTCCTTGAAGCATCTTAGCAATGAAAGAGGAAGCCCTCATTGAATGATTTCAGCAATTCACAGTCCAGGTGTGTAAAATTGGGAAGCTGGATTCCTTAGTCGTCAGTACCTCCACCCTTGCAAATTGCCCTTAAATGAGGATATATTCAACCAGATTGTGAATTGTTGGGTAAGGCTAGACATAGACCTAATGTCCTCTCGCTTAAATTACAAGCTACCCCAATATTGAGACCTAAATATCAACCTAAGAGATGTGCTAGTGGTTCCTTGGTCATTCAATCTGATTTACATATTTCCATGGACTCTCACCATCATGAAAGTAATTTATCAGGTAAGCAGAAATTTTGTTTTTATCTTAAAAATCAGCCACCTCCCTAAGTCTAATCTTCATAAGCAGTACCCTTTCTGTAAAACAGATGTAAGCGAACATATCTCCTACATTTCCCTCATCTCTGTTAATATGTACCTAGTTATATTACAATGTGTTCTCCAGAACGGATGATGTGATTGCTATTTTGCCACAAATTGTACTGCATGTTTGTTGCATCCATGTCCCGATCCCTTGACTATATCATCTTTTCTGTATTTCTCCATTATTTAACATATCTTGTATTTTAATTTAACACTTGCACTGTTTCCATTTCATTTAATTCCACATCTACACATATACAGTAAGTTTAAAGCCGTTCACTGTGAGTCTACTACAAGGCTTAAAAGCATGGTGACTTTCTTACTGCTATTTAATATTTTGAAACCCAATTGAACTAATTTGAGTAATTGTGAAATAATTCACAAGATGTCAAGAGACCAGGGTTATACTTGTCAGAACTATGTAGTCAGTGTAAGTAAGTGTATTTAGTAACAGTGAGAGAGTGTGGAATATGAGAACTTACATTAACATTTTGTTTGCTGACCCCAACCTTTCCTGAGATTTGCAAAATAGTAAACAATTTATAAAAAATAGATACACAATAACAATGTCATTTCTGTTAATATACAATGTAATATATTTTATAATATATAGGATTGCAAACTACATAAATCCTTAACACAAGGCAATAAAAGTTTCCTATACTTTCTTTAAATTTGAATACATATTTATAGTGAAATTCAACAGTTATATTTCAGAAGCAAAATAAATCCCATCAACTCAGAACAAAAAACTGAAACGGTATGAAGGGGAAAATAATAATTTAAATGAACATTGTGTAAATATAAATTAAAAAGTATTACAGTCATAATAAATAAGCTCTACTATTTACATCTTTATATATTGCTTGAAGACTTTAAATTAGATTTTTTTTTTCTTATAACAAAAAATCTTCAAAGACAACAATTTGCGAGCAGCACAAATACAGGCATGAGGTGTAGGAGGAGGTTGAGACAACATTTGGTAACAAGAGTAGTGGAAAGGATGGAAATACAGGGAACTGGAAGATTTGAGAGGAGGTAAAGGAGAATGGAGGAGACTGGCAAGAGAGACTGTGTACAAAAGGTGAGAGTATAAATTGTAAGCACTGGTAGTAGGTAAGGCCGGGGGTGACAACGGAAATGAAACTGGCAATAATATGGAAGAGATGAAGTGATTTGTAGGAGACAGCTAGAAACACATGAAAGAAAGACCAGAACACTTTATGGAGGTAGTAAAGGTTGGTTTGGGTGATTGAATGAATGATGTGAAGGAGGCTGAAGGGAGGTGGCTAGAATTACAGTAGGTTACAAATAAAGACATTGTCATGTGTTCTTGACCAAAATATCAATAAAAACAAGTTCCTTTACAATACATATAAATAAGGAAGAACAGTTTTTGTAATATGAATACCTTTCTCTTGAGATCACAGTTTTTATAAGTAAAATACACAAATGTAATGCACAGGGCGCTTGGATAAATAACACAAACACATCATTTTTTTGCCTTTGTTGCAGACAGATATTAACAGAGGTCACACAATGCAGTAAATATATTACAATTCCCAATGACTGCTGGTGTAAAGTAGAACAACACACAACTATATTAGGGATTCATTGTGGAATGAGGCATGTTATGTCCCTTTTCTCTGATGCTATGTTCCACCTGTACCTTCTGGGTTTAACCCCTTCCTCTGATAATCTGTCAGGTGAAAGGTTGGTAGATCTAAATTGTGAGCTATTACACCAATATATCACAAAGGTCTATGTGCTCAACCATTCCACTTTTCATTTATTGTAAAAATGAATATTCTTTCTTCATCCATACAACTTTACTTTTTTGTTGAACCCCAGAATGTAGATGAGTGATTTGGAATCCTTATATTCACAGTGATCTGCCTGGAATTTTACTTGTTTAAGGATTTAGCAGCTTTCTAGAGGCTGACATTTATGGCTGTCATCAGATACTAAGTTCAGTGGAATACTGATTAGATAAAAATCTGCAAGGAGGCAGTCTGTTTTACTAAGTATTAAACACAAACATGGTGAAGGATTTGATGATGTAAGAAATATTTCATCCTCAAGGCAAAATGCTAATAATGCATGACAGATGCCAACGTGCTTTAAGCAAGTTCCTTGTGGCCAGATTTAACACAAACAGCTCAAATTTCTCGATTTGTGACTAATAATATATGATGTCCCTTTAAGAATAAAATAAAACATAAATTTTGCTTTTTCCTCCACATGGGATTATGCAGCTTTTAAGTAAAAAATTTCCTTGTCACTCAATTTAGATGCAGCAAAAAAAAAAAAAAAAAGTTTGTTTTCCAAACTACAATTTTATGCAACACAGGAAAAAACCTAAAACAAGTTGTCAGTTTACAAGCCAGTGAAATTGAAACCAGAAGGGAGGTAGCTGAAACCTGGCCCCAAAACACCCTCAGGAATGCCCTAATTCTCATGGGATTGTGGAGCTGAAGTTATCTTTTTTATGCTATTAACACAATCCTTGTAGTACAAGAACTCAGTTATTTAGATCCCAAGGAACAAAAAATGGTCACTTTGGGTAATAATTGATGCCCAGACCTTAAGTAAGCATTTCAGTGAGTATTGCCATCACATCAGTTGCGTTTAGTTATTTTTTTGCAATGGTGTGGGTAATTTGTAAATGAATAATATTTAGAAGGATGCAAGTGAATGTATGTATATTGGCAGCTTACTATATCATAGTGTAGATAGGAACTGGGTAGGGACAATGTCCTAAACAGGTTTAAAATGTGTGTACACAAACATATATACATGTGCAATGGTTCATAAGATTGGTTTGAATTAGCTGCACATCTCCCTGAGGTAACATTTAAATACAATTTGGTCCAGCATTAATTAAGATTAAGTATGACATTATCAGGGGTCAGCCAACATTGCCTAGATTTATTTATTATTATTTTTTTTTTTAAATGTATTTATTTTTTTTTCCTTCCGGTGGGGAAGGAAGAAACATTAAATAATACTTCTTGGGAGCTTTGAATGTTTGGTCTATCTTTGTAATATAATACTGGCAAAATATTATAATACTGCTTTAAAAGCAGATCATCTTAAGAACACATAGTACTGAACAACTTTATGTAGATAGGAGACTCTAGGAGTTAAGAGCTACTTTAGTGTCTATAAATGTATGCGTTAGACTGGAATGATGATTTTATCTCTATATGCCAGACTGAATATGTGCAAGCACATACCTTATGGGGTACTGATATGATGACCTTATGACTTGATGGTAAAAGACAAAGCCTGAGGGTGTACAAGGCAGAGGACAAGCTTTAAGGCAGACTGGTTGTTTGGTGCTGACTTCACCCTGTTCTGACACTGGTTGGAAGATGGCTTATGGGACTTTTAGCAGCAGGAATAGCAGCAACAGTTATGCTCATGCAACTAAGATTGGGGTTTAATTCAAGATTACACAACACCAGAACTAAGGACCAAGAGCAGTCTCCGAATTAAATATGGCACACTTGGTTTTCACGTCTTCCTTTCAATCTTTCTCCAACAGTTCAATAGCATGAGGGTGTGGCTTCAGTTTAATGCCTTGTATTGGGAGTCTTTTAAATTAGTTGCGAGCATCTGTGAGAGAAGCAAAGAACTGAAATATCCACAATCTTTTAGCTGTATAGTATGCGTTTATGGCTTTCGTTTTGTCTTCATCTTGCCATACCACAGAACAACACACATGGTTTTGCTTTTTGTTAGTTTAGACATTTGTTCCTTGTGGCATTTAGATCATTGTAATTATCTCAGTCTGAATTCCCTCATGGGTACAGAGGGGTTAGACTATTTCATGTCTGGTGGATTAATGCCATACGGTTGAGCAGCTAATGATAACATAATACCAAAAGGAATGTGGTTGGTCTTCCAGTCTGCCTTTAGTTTATGGTTCTCTGTCCCTGTGTAATGCTATCCGAGTTTAAGGTGGTGATTATTCCGTTGACTGTTTTCTGGGGCATTAGGGTCTCGGCATGAACACTCCCCATTAAGATCACAGTTTGTAGGAAAGGGTATTACCTAAGGAGAGAACACAAAAAAGGGACAATTCAATTGATTATAATTTAGTCATTAGCCTCTTATCTCAAATATTGACTCGTAATAAATGATTGTATCATACCTATTACTGTTGTGCTAAGAATGCTGCAAAAGCCCATAAAGCCTGATTTAGCACAATACAAGTGCCAACATATTTGTCAGTTGTTTACTATTTTCTCTCTAAAACCAAACCTCAAAGATAATACACCATTGTGGTTCCTTTACAAATGTATTGAGGTGCTAACATGTTGCTTTTAGTTGCCATGGTGACCTGTATTTGTCAAGTCCTGCTTTAATTTGTTTCTTACAAATAGCCATCCCTCTGTTTAATGTCAATAAAAAAGCTTTTTAACTACACATTTACAACCTACATTAGCAGAAGTTACTACTAAGTTCCCTTGCTATCAACACCTAAACAACTCCTCTCATTCATATTTCCATTAGAGGGTATTAAATAAACATATTACCCAGCTAAAACTACCAAAATAAGACACTTCTAAACAACATATCTCCTACTTGCCTTCATGACCTAGTACTGCAATCCTTTGTCCACAAAGAATTTTGGCAAACACCCATTGAAAAAGACACCAATTGGTGTCAAAACGTTTGGGAATGCTGTGATACATTTTTGTGAGGATTAAAAATTAAAACAAAAAGACCGGAGAGTGAAGCGTCTGTTTCTTCCTTACTTGGGGTTGATCGTAACACTATATATATATATATATATATATATATATATATATATATATATATATATATATATATATATATATATATATATATACACACACACACACACACTATATAGATTAATATTTCATATATGCAATAAAACTTCTGATGTAAGTCCTAAAATCAGACTTTTGACTCATACTGCCTGCTAATGAGATACACACATTGTCAAGACATCTCAAAGTACAAAACAAATACACAGGCTTTACGTCTGTGTTGAATATAGCAGAGGAAGTATCTTTAATCTTGTATGAGATGAAATCCATATAAAAATTGAGATTTTAAAGTTTAACTTGTGTCTGTAACATTCATATAGTTAATATACTCAGTGCTGTGTATATATATATATATATGTGTGTGTATATATATATATATATATTCTAGATTATATATATATATATATATATATATATATTATTCCTGACATGTTACATATATAAGTGACTTAGATATGTAATAACTATATTTATGACAAACTATGTTCAGAATAAATTACATGTTTATTCAGATATCTAATGTAGCAAGAGAATGAAAAAAATGATAATAGGAGTAAAATAGAACGTTGCTTACAAGGTTGCGTCATCTATGACGTGAGTGTGTTGTTTCTGGACGTTTTTGGCGGCAAAAAATATTTTTCTGTTTGTTGTGCATCATACTTGCCGCCAAATATTTTCATTATTTAAGACCCCATTCCTATTTGCCTCTTGCTTTTTTTCTATGTCAGAGGGTTATGCTGTTTGCATCTTTTCCCATTCCTGAAACTGCCATAGAAGGAAATTGATAATTTTGCTTTATATGTTGTTTTTTTCTCTTACATTTGCAAGATGTCTCAATCTGATCCTGTCTCAGAAATCACTGTTGGAACCCTGCGGCCTGATAACAGTTCTACCAAAGCTAAGTGCATTTGTTGTAAACTTGTGGAGGTTATACCTCCAGCTGTGGTTTGTAATAGTTGTCATGATAAACTTTTACATGCAGAGAATGTATCCATCAGTAGTAGTTCATTACCTGTTGCTATTCCCTCAACATCTAATGTACAAGATATACCTGTAAATTTAAAATAATTTATTTCTGATTCTATTCAGAAGGCTTTGTCTGCCATCCTGACTTCTAATAAACGTAAAAAGGTCTTTTAAAAACTTCTCATAAGGTTGATGGGATTTCAATTGACCAGCAACATACTGAATTATCCTCCTCTGGTGAGGATCTATCTGATTCAGAAGATCCTGCCTCAGATATTGACACTGACAAATCCTCTTATTTATTTAAAATGGACCCCGCCGCAACTATAAAAAATATGTTAACCCCTAAACCGCCGCTCCCGGACCCCACCGCAACTATAATAAATATGTTAACCCCTAAACCGCCGCTCCCGGACCCCGCCACCACCTACATAATACCTATTAACCCCTATCCTGCCCCCCCCTATACCGCCGCCACCTATAATAAATTTATTAACCACTATCCTGCCCCCCCTACACCACCGCCGCCACTATAATAAAAATATTAACCCATAAAACTAAGTCTAACACTAACCCTAACACCCTCTTAACTTAAATATTAATTAAATCAATCTAAATAATAGTACTCTTATTAAATAAATGAATCCTATTTAAAACTAAATACTTACCTGTAAAATAAACCATAAGATAGCTACAATGTAATATATAATTACACTGTAGCTATTTTAGGATTTATTTTTAATTTACAGGTAACTTGGTATTTATTTTAACTAGGTACAATAGCTATAAAATAGTTAATAACTATTTACTAGCTACCTAGTTAAAAGAAATACAAAATTACCTGTAAAATAAATCCTAACCTAAGTTATAATTAAACCTAACACTACCATTAAATTAATTAAATAAATTAGCTACAAATACCTACAATTAAATAAACTAAACTAAATTACAAAAAAAACAAACACTAAATTACAAAAAAAACAAACACTAAATTACAGAAGAAAAAAAAATATTAACATGCGTATTATAGTTGCGGCGGGGTCCGGGAGTGGCGGTTTAGGGGTTAATAATTTTATTTAGTTGTGGCGGTGTAGGGGGGGGCAGATTAGGGGTGTTTAGACTCGGGGTACATGTTAGGGTGTTAGGTGTAGACAGCTCCCATAGGAATCAATGGGATATCGGGCAGCAGCGAACATGAGCTTTCGCTATGGTCAGACTCCCATTAATTCCTATGGGATCCGCCGCCTCCAGGGCGGCTGATTGAAATCCAGGTACGCTGGCCCAGAATAGTGGCGAGCGTACCTGGTAGTAGTTTGATAACTACCAAAAGTAGTCAGATTGTGCCAAACTTGCGTTCGGAAAATCTGTAGTGACGTAAGCATCGATCTGTTTCGGACTGAGTCCGGCGGATCGAAGCTTACGTCACTAGATTCTACTTTTGCCGGGCAGTAGGGGTTGATAACGAAGGCGAATCCGCCTCGCTACAAATTCCAGCGTATTTGCCGTTGACGGCTTGATAACTAGAGGCCTATGTCTGTAGCTATTTTAGCTAGAAGAGCTGTGTGGCTCAAATCTTGGAATGCTGATATGACTTCTAAGTCCAGATTGCTATCTCTTTCTTTCCAAGGTAATAAATTATTTGGTTCTCAGTTGGATTAAATAATTTCAACAGTCACTGGGGGGAAGGGAGTTTTTTTGCCTCAGGATAAAAGACCTAAGGGTAAATCTAAACCTTCTAACCTTTTTCGTTCCTTTTGACAAAATAAGGAACAGAAACCTAATCCTTCCCCCAAGAAATCTGTTTCCAATTGGAAGCCTTCTTCAAATTGGAATAAATCCAAGCCATTTAAGAGATCAAAGCCAGCCCCCAAGTCCACATGAAGGTGCAGCCCTCATTCCAGCTCTGCTGGTAGGGGGCAGATTAAATTTTTTCAAAGATGTTTGGATCAATTCGGTTCAAAATCATTGGATTCAGAGTATTGTCTCTAAGGGGCACAGAATAGGATTCAGAGACCTGGAGTTCTCAGGGGTAATCATGCCAGTTCCGTTTTAGGAACAGGGTCTGGGGTTTTATTCAAATCTATTCATTGTCCCAAAGAAAGAAAATTAATTCAGTCCAGTTTTGGATCTAAAGATTTTGAATCAATATGTAAGAGTACCAACTTTCAAAATGGTGACTATAAGGACCATTCTGCCTTTTGTTCAGCAAGGGCATTACATGTCCACTATAGACTTACAGGATGCATATTTTCATATTCCGATTTATTCAGATCACTATCAGTTTCTGAGATTCTCTTTTCTAGACAAGCATTACCAATTTGCTGCTCTTCCTTTTGATCTAGCGACAGCTCCAAGAATCTTTTCAAAGGTTCTCGGTGCCCTACTTTCTGTAATCAGAGAGCAGGGTATTGCAGTGTTTCCTTATTTGGACAATATCTTGGTACTCGCTCAGTCTTTACGTTCTGCAGAATCTCACACGAATCAACTTGTTTCTTCGAAGACATGGTTGGAGGATCAATTTACCAAAAAGTTATTTGATTCCTCAGACAAAGGTAACCTTTTTAGGTTTCCAGATAGATTCAGTGTCCATGACTTTGTCTCTAACAGACAAGAGACGTTTGAAATTGGTTGCAGCCTGTCGGAACCTTCAGTCTCAGTCATTCCCTTCAGTAGCTATGTGCATGAAAGTTTTAGGTCTCATGACTGCAGCATCGGACACGATCCCCTTTGCTTGTTTTCATATGAGACCTCTCCATCTTTGTATGCTGAACCAATGGTGCATGGATTATACAAGGATATCACAATTAATATCCTTAAATCCCAATGTTCAACTTTCTCTGACTTGGTGGTTAGATCACAATCTTATAATTCTAGGGGCCTCTTTCGTTCATCCAACCTGGACTGTGATCACAACAGATGCAAGTCTTTCAGGTTGGGGAGCTGTTTCTGGATCTGGGACAGCACAAGGGGTTTGGAAATCTCAAGAGGCGAGATTATCAATCAATATTTTGGAACTCTGTGCAATTCTCAGGGCTCTTCAGTTCTGGCCTCTGTTGAAGAGCGAACCATTAATTTGTTTTCAGACAGACAATATCACAACTGTGGCATATGTCAATCATCAGGGTGGGACTCACAGTCCTCAAGCTATTAAATAAGTATCTTGGATACTTGTTTGGGCGGAATCCAGCTCCTGTCTATTTTCTGCGGTTCATATCCCAGGTATAGACAATTGGGAAGTGGATTACCTCAGTCGTCAGACTTTACATCCGGGAGAATGGTCTCTCCACCCAGATGTGTTTTCTCAAGTTGTTCAGATGTGGGGCTTCCAGAAATAGATCTGATGGCATCTCATCTAAACAAAAAACTTTCCAGGTACCTGTCCGAAGAAGTGGATGCATTGACACTTCCTTGGTGTTATCAACCTGCTTATATTTTCCCGCCTCTACTTCTTCTTTCAAAAGTGATCTCCAAAATCATCATGGAGCAATCGTTTGTGCTGCTGGTGGCTCCAGCATGGCAGGTTTTGGTATGCAGATCTTGTTCGGATGTCAAGTTGCCAACCTTGGCCACTTCCATTAAGGCCAGACCTTCTATCTCAAGGTCCGTTTTTCCATCAGGATCTCAAATCATTAAATTTGAAGGTATGAAAATTGAATGCTTAGTGCTTAGTCATAGAGGTTTCTCTGACTCAGTGATTAATACTTTGTTGCAGGCTTGTAAATCTGTTTCTATAAAGATTTATTATCGAGTTTGGAAGACTTACATTTCATGGTGTTCTCATAAATTCTCTTGACATTCTTTTAGAATTCCTAGAATTTTACAGTTTCTTCAGGATGGTTTGGATAAAGGTTTGTCTGCAAATTCCTTGAAAGGACAAATCTTTGCTCTTTCTGTTTTATTTCACAGAAAGATTGCTAAACTTCCTGATATTCATTGTTTTGTGCAGGCTTTGGTTCGTATCAAGCCTGTTATTAAATCAATATCTCCTCCTTGGAGTTTTAATTTAGTTTTGAAGGCTTTACAGGCTCCTCTGTTTGAGCCTATGCATTCTTTAGACATTAAACTACTTTCTTGGAAAGTGTTGTTTCTTTTGGCCATCTCTTCTGCTAGAAGAGTTTCTGAATTATCTGCTCTCTCTTATGAATCTCCTTTTCTTATTTTTCATCAGGATAAGGCAGTTTTGCGGACTTCATTTAAATTCTTACCTAAGGTTGTAAATGATATCAACATTAATAGAGAAATTTGTTGTTCCTTCCTTGTGTCCTAATCATAAGAATTCTTTGGAGAAATCTTTACATTCTTTGGATGTGGTAAGAGGTTTGAAATATTATTTTGAAGCTACTAAAGATTTCAGGAAGACTTCTAGTCTATTTTTTATCTTTTCTGGTTCCAGGAAAGGTCAGAAGGCTTCTGCCGTTTCTTTGGCCTCATGGTTTAAACTTTTGATTCATCAAGCCTATTTGGAGTCGGGTCAAGCCCCGCCTCAGAGAATTACAGCTCATTCTACTAGATCAGTTTCCACTTCCTGGGCTTTTAAGAATGAAGCTTCAGTTGGTCAGAAGCTGCTACTTGGTCTTCTTTGCATACATTTACTAAATTCTACCATTTTGATGTATTTGCTTCTTCGGAAGGAGTTTTTGGTAGAAAAGTTCTTCAGGCAGCTGTTTCAGTTTGATTTTTAAGTTTTTTCCTCACATTTATGAGAATTAACTTATATTTTGGGTTGTGGATTAATTTTTTCAGCGGGAAATGGCTGTTTTTATTTTTATCCCTCCCTCTCTAGTGACTCTTGCGTGGAGTTCCACATCTTGGGTATTGCTATCCGATACACCACTAGCTCATGGACTCTTGCCAATTACATGAAAGAAAACATAATTTATGTAAGAACTTACCTGATAAATTAATTTCTTTTATATTGGCAAGAGTCCACGAGGCCCACCCCCTTTTTTATGGTGGTTATGATTTTTTTGTATAAAGCACAATTATTTCCAAATTCCTTTGTTGATGCTTTTTACTCCTTTATCACCCCACTAGTTGGCTATTCGTTAAACTGAATTTTGGGTGTGGTGAGGGGTGTATTTATAGGCATTTTGAGGTTTTTGAAACTTTGCCCCTCCTGGTAGGATTATATATCCCATACATCACTAGCTCATGGACTCTTGCCAATATGAAAGAAATGAATTTATCAGGTAAGTTCTTACATAAATTATGTTTTTTTGGGTTCATTGTCCCTTTAATATATCTTGAACAATTAATTAATATAATATATAATAAAACTATTATTATATCCCTTAACCACCAAGTATCAAAATAGCTCTCCAAATACATACCTTAAGATATACCATAAATAGGAAACTCTATGGAAGCATACAATAAATATATATGTGTATTATATATTATCAGATATACAATTATACACATATCTAATATTAAATATATAAATACATACTCAGTCAAATTAAATAAGTCATATAAAAATGATCCAATGTTGTATTATATGACAGTCTACACCAGAATATTTGTTTTAAAAGATAGATAATCCCTTTATTACTCATTCCCTAGTTTTGCATAACCAACACTGTTATAATACACGTTTTACCTCTGTGATTACCCTGTATCTAAGCCTCTGCAGACTGCTCCTTATCTCAGTTATATTAATACACTTGTTACCTCTGTGATTACCTTATATCTAAGCCTCTGCAGACTGACCCCTTATTTCAGTTCTTTTGACAGACTTGCATTTTAGACAATCAGTGCAGGCTCCTAGGAACTCCATGTGCATGAGCACAGTGTTATCTATATGAAACACATGAACTAACACCCTCTAGTGGTGAAAAACTTTCAAAATGCCCTGAGCTAAGATGCGACCTTCAAGAACTTAGAAATTAGCATATGCATTTACTAGATTTAGCTTTAAACTAAGAATACCAATAGAACAAAGCAAAATTGGTGATAGAAGTAAATTGGAAAATTGTTTAAAATTACATTCCCTATCTGAATCATGAAAGTTTATTTTGGACTAGACTGTGGGTCAGAGGGGTAGACAAGTAGTTATCAGCCAGGCAGTGAAATGTCTTTTCTCATTCAGAAATGGCACAGGCTTCCCTGGTGAAATGTGGATTAGTTCACCAAACAAGTTTTTTTCTGTGGATCAACAGCCCCTCCCCAGGTGAAGTGTGTATTCGTCCACTAATCCCCTGGGTTGTAGATGCTGTTACTGATTTATATCCTTGACATTGTGCTCACACTGCCCAGGATGGGCTCATCCACTGGAAGCAAGTTGCTGATGTAAGCACAGTGGATGAAGGTTCTGTGAGGCAAGTATGAACATATAAAAACATTTTGCATAGCCTGGGAACATATATGTGTACACTATACACCTTATATCAGCAGTTTAAAGCACTTTGAAAAAGAAAAAAAAAAAAATATATATATCTCTTTCCTAAGACATGGCGAGTCCACAACATCATTCCAATTACTAGGGAAAAAATCACTCCTGGCCAGCAGGAGACGGCAACAAGCACACCAGCAAAGGAAGTGAAGTTTGGAGTCTGAAGATTGTATTCCTTTTTTGGGTACCTTTCCTTGCAAGCAAGGATGTGGGTTTAGCTGTGACCACATCAATTTCTTGAGTAAGAGTAGTGGTGGCTTTTAAGCAGTTAGAAAGTGGTGGTCCTTGCTCAGTTTTCTAACAGATTTGCTGCCCTAGTAATAGAAATTCAGAGTTGGTTACTCTGTTCTTTTTCTACAGGTCTCTGATAAGAGTATGTGTCCTTTCACGCCTTGTAAGCTGTCTTCCGGGCTGACAGCTGGATTTGCAGGTAAGTGCTTTTGTTTTCTAGGTCTTGGAGACTTGCACTTGAGAAGATTTTTTCTGCTGTATTTGTTTGGGACATATTTAATCCTTTATATAGGATTTACTTAAGCAGTGTGCAGGCACTTATCATATGTGTGAAGACTAAGGGGTTAATCTTCCCTGTCTGGTTATGGGACGTTTACTCTGTGGCTGATAACATATACTATTAGTTCTGGTTGGGACTTATGTTATGCTATTTTTTTATTTATTTTTTAATATTTTTTTTATTGAGGTAATGAACAGTAACAACAGAGCAGAAAATATGTCCAGATACAGATCAGACTTGAAAAGAACATCTTTACAATTCTCATATAGAAAATAGTCTTGGTCTGAAACATTAAGGTATCAGTATTACCGTTATAATTACCATGTCTAAACCAAAGCTATACTATGTACATGCAAATAAGAGCTTTAACCATACAAAATAACTTTAACAATGAGAGTATAATTTCTGGCAAAGGTTATAAAGGTATGTCTGAGATGTAGATCATACGATTTATGAGATATGGGGTTAAGAGTAAAAATAAAAGACTTGTGTTTGGCAGAGATGGGTAACTGGGACATATAATAATGAGACCTCTTTTCTCTTGTTAAGTGTATCCAGTCCACGGATCATCCATTACTTGTGGGATATTCTCCTTCCCAACAGAAAGTTGCAAGAGGATCACCCACAGCAGAGCTGCTATATAGCTCCTCCCCTCACTGCCATATCAAGTCATTCTCTTGCAACTCTCAACTAAGATGGAGGTCGTAAGAGGACTGTGGTGTTTTATACTTAGTTTATTTCTTCAATCAAAAGTTTGTTATTTTTAAATGGTACCAGAGTGTACTGTTTATCTCAGGCAGTATTTAGAAGAAGAATCTGCCTGCGTTTTCTATGATCTTAGCAGAAGTAACTAAGATCCTTTGCTGTTCTCACATATTCTGAGGAGTGAGGTAACTTCAGAGGGGGAATAGCGTGCAGGTTTTCCTGCAATAAGGTATGTGCAGTTAAAATATTTTTCTAGGGATGGAATTTGCTAGAAAATGCTGCTGATACCGAAGTAATGTAAGTAAAGCCTTAAATGCAGTGATAGCGACTGGTATCAGGCTTATTAATAGAGATACATACTCTTATAAAAGTGTATTTTAAAACGTTTGCTAGCATGTTTAATCGTTTTTTACATATGTTTGGTGATAAAACTTATTGTGGCCTAGTTTTTTCCACATGGCTGGCTTGAATTTTGCCTAGAAACAGATCCCTGAGGCTTCCCACTGTTGTAATATGAGTGGGAGGGGCCTATTTTGGCGTTTTTTTGCACAGCAAAAATTACAGACACATACATCCAGCTTCTTCCTGCATGATCCAGGACTTCTCTGAAGGGCTCAAAAGGCTTCAAAAGTCGTATTGAGGGAGGTAAAAAGCCACAGTAGAGCTGTGGCAGTTGTTGTGACTGTTTAAAAAACGTTTTTGTCATTTGTTATTCCGTTTTTGGTATTAAGGGGTTAATCATCCATTTGCAAGTGGGTGCAATGCTCTGCTAACTTATTACATACACTGTAAAAATTTTGTTAGTGTAACTGCATTTTTGCACTGTTATTTCAAAATTTGGGAAAATTTGTGTTTCTTAAAGGCGCAGTAACGTTTTTTATATTGCTTGTAAACTTGTTTTAAAGTGTTTTCCAAGCTTGCTAGTCTCATTGCTAGTCTGTTTAAACATGTCTGACACAGAGGAACCTACTTGTTCATTATGTTTGAAAGCCATGGTGGAGCCCCATAGGAGAATGTGTACTAAATGTATTGATTTCACCTTAAACAGTAAAGACCAGTCTTTATCTATAAAAGAATTATCACCAGAGGGTTCTGTCGAGGGGGAAGTTATGCCGACTAACTCTCCCCACGTGTCAGACCCTTCGCCTCCCGCTCAGGGGACGCACGCTAATATGGCGCCAATTACATCAGGGAAGCCCATAGCGATTACCTTGCAGGACATGGCTGCAATCATGAATAATACCCTGTCAGAGGTATTATCTAGATTGCCTGAATTAAGAGGCAAGCGCGATAGCTCTGGGGTTAGGAGACATACAGAGCACGCAAATGCTGTTAGAGCCATGTCTGATACTGCGTCACAATATGCAGAACCTGAGGACGGAGAGCTTCAGTCTGTGGGTGACATCTCTGACTCGGGAAACCTGATTCAGAGATTTCTAATTTTAAATTTAAGCTTGAGAACCTCCGTGTATTGCTTGGGGAGGTATTAGCTGCTCTGAATGACTGTAACACAGTTGCAATTCCAGAGAAATTGTGTAGGCTGGATAGATACTATGCGGTGCCGGTGTGTACTGACGTTTTTCCTATACCTAAAAGGCTTACAGAAATTATTAGCAAGGAGAGGGATGTGCCCTTTTCCCCACCTCCTATATTTAGAAAAATGTTTCCAATAGACGCCACTACACGGGACTTATGGCAGACGGTCCCTAAGGTGGAGGGAGCAGTTTCTACTTTAGCAAAGCGTACCACTATCCCGGTTGAGGACAGTTGTGCTTTTTCAGATCCAATGGATAAAAAATTGGAGGGTTACCTTAAGAAAATGTTTATTTAACAAGGTTTTATTTTACAGCCCCTTGCATGCATTGCACCTGTCACTGCTGCGGCGGCATTCTGGTTTGAGGCCCTGGAAGAGACCATCCAGACAGCTCCATTGAATGAAATTATTGACAAGCTTAGAACACTTAAGCTAGCTAACTCATTTGTTTCTGATGCCATTGTTCATTTGACTAAACTAACGGCTAAGAATTCCGGATTTGCCATCCAGGCGCGTAGGGCGCTATGGCTTAAATCCTGGTCAGCTGACGTGACTTCAAAGTCTAAATTACTCAACATTCCTTTCAAGGGGCAGACCTTATTCGGGCCTGGCTTGAAGGAAATTATTGCTGACATTACTGGAGGCAAGGGTCATACCCTTCCTCAGGACAGGGCCAAATCAAAGGCCAAACAGTCTAATTTTCATGCCTTTCGAAATTTCAAGGCAGGAGCAGCATCAACTTCCTCCGCTTCAAAACAAGAGGGAACTGTTGCTCATTCCAGACAGGCCTGGAAACCTAACCAGTCCTGGAACAAGGGCAAGCAGGCCAGAAAGCCTGTTGCTGCCCCCAAGACAGCATGAAGGAACGGCCCCCTATCCGGAAACGGATCTAGTGGGGGGCAGACTTTCTCTCTTCGCCCAGGCGTGGGCAAGAGATGTTCAGGATCCCTGGGCGTTGGAGATCATATCTCAGGGATATCATCTGGACTTCAAAGCTTCTCCTCCACAAGAGAAATTTTATCTTTCAAGGTTATCAGCAAACCAGATAAAGAAAGAGGCATTCCTAAGCTGTGTGCAAGACCTCCTAGTAATGGGAGTGATCCATCCAGTTCCGCGGACGGAACAGGGACAGGGATTTTATTCAAATCTGTTTGTGGTTCCCAAGAAAGAGGGAACCTTCAGACCAATCTTGGATCTAAAGATCTTAAACAAATTCCTCGGAGTTCCATCATTCAAAATGGAAACTATTCGGACCATCCTACCCATGATCCAAGAGGGTCAGTACATGACCACAGTGGACTTAAAGGATGCCTACCTTCACATACCGATTCACAAAGATCATCATCGGTTCCTAAGGTTTGCCTTTCTAGACAGGCATTACCAATTTGTAGCTCTTCCCTTCGGGTTGGCCACTGCCCCGAGAATTTTTACAAAGGTTCTGGGCTCACTTCTGGCGGTTCTAAGACCGCGAGGCATAGCGGTGGCTCCGTATCTAGACGACATCCTGATACAGGCGTCAAGCTTTCAAATTGCCAAGTCTCATACAGGGATAGTTCTGGCATTTCTGAGGTTGCATGGGTGGAAAGTGAACGTGGAAAAGAGTTCTCTATCACCACTCACAAGAGTCTCCTTCCTAGGGACTCTTATAGATTCTGTAGAGATGAAAATTTACCTGACGGAGTCCAGGTTATCAAAACTTCTAAATGCTTGCCGTGTCCTTCATTCCATTCCACGCCCGTCAGTGGCTCAGTGCATGGAAGTAATCGGCTTAATGGTAGCGGCAATGGACATAGTGCCATTTGCGCGCCTGCATCTCAGACCGCTGCAATTATGCATGCTAAGTCAGTGGAATGGGGATTACTCAGATTTGTCCCCTCTACTAAATCTGGATCAAGAGACCAGAGATTCTCTTCTCTGGTGGCTTTCTTGGGTCCATCTGTCCAAGGGTATGACCTTTCGCAGGCCAGATTGGACGATTGTAACAACAGATGCCAGCCTTCTAGGTTGGGGCGCAGTCTGGAACTCCCTGAAGGGTCAGGGATCGTGGACTCAGGAGGAGAAACTCCTCCCAATAAATATTCTGGAGTTAAGAGCAATATTCAATGCTCTTCTAGCTTGGCCTCAGTTAGCAACACTGAGGTTCATCAGATTTCAGTCGGACAACATCACGACTGTGGCTTACATCAACCATCAAGGGGGAACCAGGAGTTCCCTAGCGATGTTAGAAGTCTCAAAGATAATTCGCTGGGCAGAGTCTCACTCTTGCCACCTGTCAGCGATCCACATACCAGGCGTAGAGAACTGGGAGGCGGATTTTCTAAGTCATCAGACTTTTCATCTGGGGGAGTGGGAACTCCATCCGGAGGTGTTTGCTCAACTGGTCCATCGTTGGGGCAAACCAGAACTGGATCTCATGGCGTCTCGCCAGAACGCCAAGCTTCCTTGTTACGGATCCAGGTCCAGGGACCCGGGAGCAACGCTGATAGATGCTCTAGCAGCTCCTTGGTTCTTCAACCTGGCCTATGTGTTTCCACCGTTTCCTCTGCTCCCTCGACTGATTGCCAAAATCAAACAGGAGAGAGCATCGGACCTGGTATGCAGACCTAGTGGACATGTCATCTCTTCCACCATGGACTCTGCCTCTGAGGCATGACCTTCTAATACAAGGTCCTTTCAATCATCCAAATCTAATTTCTCTGAGACTGACTGCATGGAGATTGAACGCTTGATTCTATCAAGGCGTGGCTTCTCCGAGTCAGTCATTGATACCTTAATACAGGCTCGGAAGCCTGTCACCAGGAAAATCTACCATAAGATATGGCGTAAATATCTTTATTGGTGTGAATCCAAGAGTTACTCATGGAGTAAGGTTAGGATTCCTAGGATATTGTCCTTTCTCCAAGAGGGTTTGGACAAAGGCTTATCAGCTAGTTCTTTAAAAGGACAGATCTCTGCTCTGTCTATTCTTTTGCACAAGTGTCTGGCAGAAGTTCCAGACGTCCAGGCATTTTGTCAGGCTTTGGTTAGGATTAAGCCTGTGTTTAAAACTGTTGCTCCCCTGTGGAGCTTAAACTTGGTTCTTAAAGTTCTTCAGGGAGTTCCGTTTGAACCCCTTCATTCCATTGATATTAAACTTTTATCTTGGAAAGTTCTGTTTTTGATGGCTATTTCCTCGGCTCGAAGAGTCTGAGTTATCTGCCTTACATTGTGATTCTCCTTATCTGATTTTTCATTCAGACAAGGTAGTTCTGCGTACCAAACCTGGGTTTTTACCTAAGGTGGTTTCTAACAGGAATATCAATCAAGAGATTGTTGTTCCATCATTGTGTCCTAATCCTTCTTCAAAGAAGGAACGTCTTTTGCATAATCTGGACGTAGTCCGTGCCTTGAAGTTTTACTTACAGGCTACTAAAGATTTTCGTCAAACATCTGCCCTGTTTGTCGTTTACTCTGGACAGAGGAGAGGTCAAAAAAGGCAGGTCTAAATTTTAATTAAACTACAGTCACCACTGCACCCTATGGTTTCTCCTTTCTCGTCTTGTTTCGGTCGAATGACTGGATATGGCAGTGAGGGGAGGAGCTGTATAGCAGCTCTGCTGTGGGTGATCCTCTTGCAACTTCCTGTTGGGAAGGAGAATATCCCACAAGTAATGGATGATCCGTGGACTGGATACACTACAAGATAAATAAATTTATCAGGTAAGCATAAATTATGTTTTTATAACCTTTGATTTAGAAAGGATAAGAATGGTCCCCAAATTACTGTGGAAATCATAGAGTAATTTATCTATTCAGAATGAATTGGGGTAAAATGGGGGTTAGTATCATGGTTTTGTTTGGGGAAGGGAAGTCCAGTGGGCAAGAGCCGCTCTAGATGAGAAAAGGGAGAGGGGGGGCAGAGTCTGTTAGAGTGGCAGTCTGGGTTGGCTTTTGGGTCTCTAGATATATTGAGTATAAAACGTAGGAAGGAACTTCCAGAAGAAATTATGTGTAGGGGAGGGAAGCTAATATACACTGTATGTTACTTGGTGTGGACACTAAATCAGGGGTAGAACAAATATAGAATAGTGTGGCAAATATATTACTTAATGTAAATGCTTAAGCATAACGTGGTCATAGTAATGATAGTGAAGCGGTGAAAGAAACCTTGGCTGCCACTCCAAATAAGCATTTGGTATGCAGCCTAAGCATTATAAACATCAGCTCTTCCGTGGGCATAGATTCAGGCTTCTTATGGCTGGGTCAGTACTGTGGGCTGGCTATGAGAAAATAGGACTCCTTGAGATCCCAGGATATACATGAGTTACTATCCGCGACATCATCAGACAATGATATATAAAATTAGCTAGCATAGTGTGAGTATTTGCGCCATATATTTTAATAATATATTTGCCTCTAGATAGCTATAGGGGGCCGAGGTAGGATAAGAAAACATATATTCACTTGGGACTCGGATGGGTGATATTTTAAGCCCTGACATACTAATTGTAGTGAATTATTAATGTATCCCTAGGGAGCCAAGGAAGTTGGGCGGAAATAGCATTGTGTAAAGAGGGAGGTGGATAAGTGCAGCTAAGCCTTTAGGTTCATGTAGAAGTGTCTGCTAAGGGAAGGGGAATATGTCTGGATATGTAGCAGTATCAGACCAATGCTAGGTGTAATAAGGATGACGTGAGCATGTGTGTAAAGTTCATGAAGTAGAGTTTATTCGCAAATACTCAAAGTGTTAATCCAACATTTAGCTGCATAGCATTACTGTAAACTCAAAGTCTGTTATACTGCTCTGGCAAATACATATTAAGCTACACGGTAATGAAGAATAGGCATGTAAACGTGGCAAGGATAGATAAGGAAATAATGCCTCATGAGGAGACTCTGGGAATGAGGTGTAAGGAGGAAATAGGAGGGTATATATATATATATATATATATATATATATATTTATTAGGACTAGTGTCTAGGGCTCATTGGAACGTATAGTACAAAGATAATGGAGTTACAGCCTCAGTATTATGCCCATTCATTTTACTCTGGACTATAATAGTCAATACACAGACATATATGGGGGGGGGGGGAATATTAAGGATGCTAGCGGCTACAGATATACACTTTACAGTTAGGCTTTTGTAGGGATGTATAGTTAATACCGGACCAGCAACCATGGAACATTAAATTAAGCTTCGACATGACCATATTAACATTGTTTAATTATTGATGTTAAATATGTGGTGCTAATCTCAAGTTGAGTGTATATAGGGAAAAAATAACTTGTTCCAATGTAAGAATACCCCTGCATACAGCTTAAGTGAACTTATGCTTAGTGTGATTTCATACCTACCTCATGGTGTATATAGAGGAGGGATGGGCATGGCATGTGACTAACTTTGTCTAAACATAAGAATGCTATGTGAACTGGGAAATTAATACAAGTAGGAATTATATATTCCTTAAATACCTCTGCTATATAGAGGAACCAACGATCTTATTTATACATAGCATAGAAAATGAAGTAATAATATGGTCAGACATATTCAGAACTATCAACCAATATCAGTTCTTAATAAATACACATAACTGTACTTCCATGTCGAGATCTTAGTCTGCCTCTCTTCATCAGCAGACAGCTATGCCTGGGTACAGGTCCTGGTAGATGGTAACGTTATGCACTCTGTGTAAAACAAATGTTTATGTCTCTGTGAGGGGAGTAATCGTCCCTACAATATAAACCATGGGCTTCAAGGGGAACAATGGTGTGGGTCCCAAAATTACTTGTCCAGCACATCCCCATGGTTGATCAGATGGTCAACCTATGCCTAGACTGTGTAATTACAATGGAAGAAGCGAAACCCCTTCTGCTTTTAGCAACCAGTCTGTGACCGTGGCTGCAAAAGGTGAAAGAATGGCTTTGAGTATTAGCATTTCCAGTGGGGCGTCTAATTGTTGTCTAACAGGGCTCTTTGCTGGTTTCCCAGGGAATAGTAATTGCCTCCGGGGAGTTAGCCGATATGGCGTGCAAGGTATTGTGTGTCTCCAGGGGAACCTCATCTCCATGATTCCCGGTCCCTTCTATACATCGGCCTCCGATTCTGAAGATAGAGGATATCAATTCAGAACGCTGTGCACTTCCATCTAGGTAGCCGATCAGGGATCTCAAGACTCTGCTTGAGCCAGGGAGGCCGGCCGCATTGCTCCCGGCGTCAGCAGAGGGCTTAGTAGTGAAGAGTTTGGCTGCCGTGTAGTTGCTGATCATGCTCAGCTGCGTCAGATGATGTAACGCCGTGAGGCCCCTGCTGTTTCCCATACCTGGTTTCATTCCTGGATAGTACACTGGCATCGGATGAGGGGTAGGTGGGTATGTCACCTGTAAGGGTTAAATTCTCATTCAGAGGAGAAGTGCCACTTTTGCGAGCTTTGCAGAGTGAGGTAAGATCTACGAACTGATAGTCCATTTTGGTCTCCAGGTCCTGTAGGAGAGATCTTATTATTACATGTAGTTCCTCCATAGCAAAGTAATGTCCCAGGCGTGATGTACTCTGTAGGAGTTGTTGCTTTAAATATGTGCCCAGTTTGTTTGGGATCTGTGTATACTTGATTAGAGCTCGATTGTCAGGTGCTGGAGATATAGAGGGTTTAGAGGCCTCTGTCAGAGAAGCGATCCTCAGTTCAATAGCTCACCATGATCCATTATGCAGGGAGAGGGATAAAAGCTTTTATCTTCGTTTTCTCCGCTCATAAGGAGTGTTTGGTAAGGTTTTAGTGATATGGGTGCCATTTCCCGCCATCAGGTCTCGTCATGCTGGAGCTCTATACCACTGAGTCAGTCTAAAGACGTGTCCAAATGTGGCTTCTTTATGGATGTTGGAGAGAATACTTGTCCACAAGGCTATAGAAGAATAATACTCCTACGTGAGCAAATAAATCTTGATTTAGTTAATTAAAATAAGATTATAAGAAGAAGCCTCGGGAAAACACGCCTGAGTGCTTTGGTGGCTAGCTCCGCCCCCATGTTATGCTATTTTTTCTTTGGGGGATTTGCGGATGTTGGGCTCAACATTTACATTTCCGCTCTTTCTAAGAGACGCGCACTTTTGGCTTGCTGCACAGTTTCTTTTTCTGCCAGTCATGTGACTTCCTGCTCATCCGCTTGAGACTATGAGCGGAGCGGCATCATTAATGTGTCAGCTTCTTCTGTGACAGCTCGCTTGACGATCGGCAGGGCAGTTTCATGACAGTCTAAAATTTGGGTCAGGTAGGGCACCTCAGACTGTCTGAGGTGTAAAAGCGCTTATTTCTCCAACATAGGTGTGTCCGGTCCACGGCGTCATCCTTACTTGTGGGATATTCTCTTCCCCAACAGGAAATGGCAAAGAGCCCAGCAAAGCTGGTCACATGATCCCTCCTAGGCTCCGCCTACCTCAGTCATTCTCTTTGCCGTTGTACAGGCAACATCTCCACGGAGATGGCTTAGAGTTTTTTAGTGTTTAACTGTAGTTTTTCATTATTCAATCAAGAGTTTGTTATTTTCAAATAGTGCTGGTACGTACTATTTACTCAGAAACAGAAAAGAGATGAAGAATTCTGTTTGTATGAGGAAAATGATTTTAGCAACCGTAACTAAAATCCATGGCTGTTCCACACAGGACTGTTGAGAGCAATTAACTTCAGTTGGGGGAACAGTTTGCAGTACTTTGCTGCTTGAGGTATGACACATTCTAACAAGACGATGTAATGCTGGAAGCTGTCATTTTCCCTATGGGATCCGGTAAGCCATGTTTATTACGATTGTAAATAAGGGCTTCACAAGGGCTTATTTAGACTGTAGACCTTTTTTGGGCTAAATCGATTGATATTAACACTTATTTAGCCTTGAGGAATCATTTATTCTGGGTATTTTGATATAATAATATCGGCAGGCACTGTTTTAGACACCTTATTCTTTAGGGGCTTTCCCAAAGCATAGGCAGAGTCTCATTTTCGCGCCGGTGTTGCGCACTTGTTTTTGAGAGGCATGGCATGCAGTCGCATGTGAGAGGAGCTCTGATACTTATAAAAGACTTCTGAAGGCGTCATTTGGTATCGTATTCCCCTTTGGGTTTGGTTGGGTCTCAGCAAAGCAGATACCAGGGACTGTAAAGGGGTTAAAGCTTAAAACGGCTCCGGTTCCGTTATTTTAAGGGTTAAAGCTTCCAAAATTGGTGTGCAATATTTTCAAGGCTTTAAGACACTGTGGTGAAAGTTTGGTGAATTTTGAACAATTCCTTCATGTTTTTTCGCAATTGCAGTAATAAAGTGTGTTCAGTTTAAAATTTAAAGTGACAGTAACGGTTTTATTTCAAAACGTTTTTTGTACTTTCTTATCAAGTTTATGCCTGTTTAACATGTCTGAACTACCAGATAGACTGTGTTCTGAATGTGGGGAAGCCAGAATTCCTATTCATTTAAATAAATGTGATTTATGTGATAATGACAATGATGCCCAAGATGATTCCTCAAGTGAGGGGAGTAAGCATGGTACTGCATCATTCCCTCCTTCGTCTACACGAGTCTTGCCCACTCAGGAGGCCCCTAGTACATCTAGCGCGCCAATACTCCTTACTATGCAACAATTAACGGCTGTAATGGATAATTCTGTCAAAAACATTTTAGCCAAAATGAACCCTTGTCAGCGTAAGCGTGGATGCTCTGTTTTAGTTACTGAAGAGCATGACGACGCTGATATTAATATCTCTGAAGGGCCCCTAACCCAATCTGAGGGGGCCAGGGAGGTTTTGTCTGAGGGAGAAATTACTGATTTAGGGAACATTTCTCAGCAGGCTGAATCTGATGTGATTACTTTTAAATTTAAATTGGAACATCTCCGCATTTTGCTTAAGGAGGTATTATCCACTCTGGATGATTGTGAAAATTTGGTCATCCCAGAGAAACTATGTAAAATGGACAAGTTCCTAGAGGTGCCGGGGCTCCCAGAAGCTTTTCCTATACCCAAGCGGGTGGCGGACATTGTTAATAAAGAATGGGAAAGGCCCGGTATTCCTTTCGTCCCTCCCCCCATATTTAAAAAATTGTTTTCTATGGTCGACCCCAGAAAGGACTTATGGCAGTCAGTCCCCAAGGTCGAGGGAGCGGTTTCTACTTTAAACAAACGCACCACTATTCCCATAGAGGATAGTTGTGCTTTCAAAGATCCTATGGATAAAAAATTAGAAGGTTTGCTTAAAAAGATGTTTGTTCAGCAGGGTTACCTTCTACAACCCATTTCATGCATTGTCCCTGTCACTACAGCCGCATATTTCTGGTTTGATGAACTGATTAAGGTGCTCGATAGTGACTCTCCTCCTTATGAGGAGATTATGGACAGAGTCAATGCTCTCAAATTGGCTAATTCTTTCACTCTAGACGCCTCTTTGCAATTGGCTAAGTTAGCGGCTAAGAATTCTGGGTTTGCTATTGTGGCGCGCAGAGCGCTTTGGTTGAAATCTTGGTCGGCTGATGCGTCTTCCAAGAACAAGCTACTAAACATTCCTTTCAAGGGGAAAACGCTGTTTGGTCCTGACTTGAAAGAGATTATCTCTGATATCACTGGGGGTAAGGGCCATGCCCTTCCTCAGGATCGGCCTTTCAAGGCAAAAAATAGACCTAATTTTCGTCCCTTTCGTAAAAACGGACCAGCCCAAGGTGCTACGTCCTCTAAGCAAGAGGGTAATACTTCTCAGGCCAAGCCAGCTTGGAGACCAATGCAAGGCTGGAACAAGGGAAAGCAGGCCAAGAAACCTGCCACTGCTACCAAGACAGCATGAAATATTGGCCCCCGATCCGGGACCGGATCTGGTGGGGGGCAGACTCTCTCTCTTCGCTCAGGCTTGGGCAAGAGATGTTCTGGATCCTTGGGCGCTAGAAATAGTCTCCCAGGGTTATCTTCTGGAATTCAAGGGACTTCCCCCAAGGGGGAGGTTCCACAGGTCTCAGTTGTCTTCAGACCACATAAAAAGACAGGCGTTCTTACATTGTGTAGAAGACCTGTTAAAAATGGGAGTGATTCATCCTGTTCCATTGAGAGAACAAGGGATGGGGTTCTACTCCAATCTGTTCATAGTTCCCAAAAAAGAGGGAACGTTCAGACCAATCCTAGATCTCAAGATCTTAAACAAATTTCTCAAGGTCCCATCGTTCAAGATGGAAACCATTCGAACTATCCTTCCTTCCATCCAGGAAGGTCAATTCATGACCACGGTGGATTTAAAGGATGCGTATCTACATATTCCTATCCACAAGGAACATCATCGGTTCCTAAGGTTTGCATTCCTGGACAAACATTACCAGTTCGTGGCGCTTCCTTTCGGATTAGCCACTGCTCCAAGGATTTTCACAAAGGTACTAGGGTCCCTTCTAGCGGTGCTAAGACCAAGGGGCATTGCAGTAGTACCTTACCTGGACGACATTCTGATTCAAGCGTCGTCCCTCCCTCGAGCAAAGGCTCACACGGACATTGTCCTGGCCTTTCTCAGATCTCACGGCTGGAAAGTGAACGTGGAAAAGAGTTCTCTATCCCCGTCAACAAGGGTTCCCTTCTTGGGAACAATTATAGACTCCTCAGAAATGAGGATTTTTCTAACAGAGGCCAGAAAGACAAAACTTCTGGACTCTTGTCGAATTCTTCATTCCGTTCCTCTTCCTTCCGTAGCTCAGTGCATGGAAGTGATCGGGTTGATGGTAGCGGCAATGGACATAGTTCCTTTTGCGCGCATTCATCTAAGACCATTACAACTGTGCATGCTAAGTCAGTGGAATGGGGACTATACAGACTTGTCTCCAAAGATACAAGTAAATCAGAGGACCAGAGACTCACTCCGTTGGTGGCTGTCCCTGGACAACCTGTCACGAGGGATGACATTCCGCAGACCAGAGTGGGTCATTGTCACGACCGACGCCAGTCTGATGGGCTGGGGCGCGGTCTGGGGATCCCTGAAAGCTCAGGGTCTTTGGTCTCGGGAAGAATCTCTTCTACCGATAAATATTCTGGAACTGAGAGCGATATTCAATGCTCTCAAGGCTTGGCCTCAGCTAGCGAGGACCAAGTTCATACGGTTTCAATCAGACAACATGACGACTGTTGCGTACATCAACCATCAGGGGGGAACAAGGAGTTCCCTAGCGATGGAAGAAGTGACCAAGATTATTCTATGGGCGGAGTCTCACTCCTGCCACCTGTCTGCTATCCACATCCCGGGAGTGGAAAATTGGGAAGCGGATTTTCTGAGTCGTCAGACATTGCATCCGGGGGAGTGGGAACTCCATCCGGAAATCTTTGCCCAAGTCACTCAACTATGGGGCATTCCAGACATGGATCTGATGGCCTCTCGTCAGAACTTCAAAGTTCCTTGCTACGGGTCCAGATCCAGGGATCCCAAGGCGGCTCTAGTGGATGCACTAGTAACACCTTGGACCTTCAAACTAGCTTATGTGTTCCCGCCGTTTCCTCTCATCCCCAGGCTGGTAGCCAGGATCAATCAGGAGAGGGCGTCGGTGATCTTGATAGCTCCTGCGTGGCCACGCAGGACTTGGTATGCAGATCTGGTGAATATGTCATCGGCTCCACCTTGGAAGCTACCTTTGAGACGAGACCTTCTTGTTCAGGGTCCGTTCGAACATCCGAATCTGGTTTCACTCCAGCTGACTGCTTGGAGATTGAACGCTTGATTTTATCGAAGCGAGGTTTCTCAGATTCTGTTATCGATACTCTTGTTCAGGCCAGAAAGCCTGTAACTAGAAAGATTTACCACAAAATTTGGAAAAAATATATCTGTTGGTGTGAATCTAAAGGATTCCCTTGGGACAAGGTTAAGATTCCTAGGATTCTATCCTTCCTTCAAGAAGGATTGGAAAAAGGATTATCGGCAAGTTCCCTGAAGGGACAGATTTCTGCCTTGTCGGTGTTACTTCACAAAAAACTGGCAGTTGTGCCAGATGTTCAAGCCTTTGTTCAGGCTCTGGTTAGAATCAAGCCTGTTTACAAACCTTTGACTCCTCCTTGGAGTCTCAATTTAGTTCTTTCAGTTCTTCAGGGGGTTCCGTTTGAACCCTTACATTCCGTTGATATTAAGTTATTATCTTGGAAAGTTTTGTTTTTAGTTGCAATTTCTTCTGCTAGAAGAGTTTCAGAATTATCTGCTCTGCAGTGTTCTCCTCCTTATCTGGTGTTCCATGCAGATAAGGTGGTTTTACGTACTAAACCTGGTTTTCTTCCAAAAGTTGTTTCTAACAAAAACATTAACCAGGAGATTATCGTACCTTCTCTGTGTCCGAAACCAGTTTCAAAGAAGGAACGCTTGTTGCACAATTTGGATGTTGTTCGCGCTCTAAAATTCTATTTAGATGCTACAAAGGATTTTAGACAAACATCTTCCTTGTTTGTTGTTTATTCAGGTAAAAGGAGAGGTCAAAAAGCAACTTCTACCTCTCTCTCTTTTTGGATTAAAAGCATCATCAGATTGGCTTACGAGACTGCCGGACGGCAGCCTCCCGAAAGAATCACAGCTCATTCCACTAGGGCTGTGGCTTCCACATGGGCCTTCAAGAACGAGGCTTCTGTTGATCAGATATGTAGGGCAGCGACTTGGTCTTCACTGCACACTTTTACCAAATTTTACAAGTTTGATACTTTTGCTTCTTCTGAGGCTATTTTTGGGAGAAAGGTTTTGCAAGCCGTGGTGCCTTCCATTTAGGTGACCTGATTTGCTCCCTCCCTTCATCCGTGTCCTAAAGCTTTGGTATTGGTTCCCACAAGTAAGGATGACGCCGTGGACCGGACACACCTATGTTGGAGAAAACAGAATTTATGTTTACCTGATAAATTTCTTTCTCCAACGGTGTGTCCGGTCCACGGCCCGCCCTGGTTTTTTAATCAGGTCTGATAATTTATTTTCTTTAACTACAGTCACCACGGTACCATATGGTTTCTCCTATGCTATTATTCCTCCTTAACGTCGGTCGAATGACTGGGGTAGGCGGAGCCTAGGAGGGATCATGTGACCAGCTTTGCTGGGCTCTTTGCCATTTCCTGTTGGGGAAGAGAATATCCCACAAGTAAGGATGACGCCGTGGACCGGACACACCGTTGGAGAAAGAAATTTATCAGGTAAACATAAATTCTGTTTTCTTTCATGTAATTGGCAAGAGTCCATGAGCTAGTGACGTATGGGATATACAATCCTACCAGGAGGGGCAAAGTTTCCCAAACCTCAAAATGCCTATAAATACACCCCTCACTACACCCACAATTCAGTTTTACAAACTTTGCCTCCTATGGAGGTGGTGAAGTAAAGTTTGTGCTAAGATTTCTACGTTGACATGTGCTTCTCAGCATTTTGAAGCCCGATTCCAATCAGAGTACAGTGAATGTCAGAGGGATGTGAAGGGAGTATCACCTATTGAATGCAATGGTTTTCCTCACGGGAGATCTATTTCATAGGTTCTCTGTTATCGGTCGTAGAGATTCATCTCCTACCTCCCTTTTCAGATCGACGATATACTCTCATATACCATTATCTCTACTGATAACTGTTTCAGTACTGGTTTGGCTATCTGCTATATGTGGATGGGTGTCTTTCGGTAAGTATGTTTTTTATTACTTAAGACACCCCAGCTATGGTTTGGCACTTTATGCATTTATATAAAGTTCTAAATATATGTATTGTACTTATATTTGCCATGAGTCAGGTTCATGTATTTCCTTGTGCAGACTGTCAGTTTCATATTTAGGGAAAATAAACATATTAAAGGGCCACTAAACCCAAAATCTTTCTTTCATGATTCAGCTAGAGCAGTGCTTTCCAAACTGTGTGTCGGGACACACTAGTGTGTCGGCAGCAGTGTGTAGGTGTGTCCCTGCTTCAGCACAATTTTTTATAATTTTTTTTTTTTTTTTATTGTTTTTTTGGTTTCTGACTTTCCACCTGCCTGCTACGCATATCACATGGTTAACACGTGATTGATACCTAGTGGGTCACAGATCATCTTAACCAATTGGCACAGCTCAGTGGGAACTGAAACTATTACCATTGGCGGATATGGCGGCACATTGGCTCCTGACTGCACGTGTAGTTTCCTTAATTGGCTCCTGACTGCAAGTGTAGCCAGTGAGTGGGATAGCAGTGTGTTTGCAGAGCGGGCAGTAGTCAATCGGACTCACCGAGCTCTGAGGGTGGCAGCTTAAACGCTGAGCTGAAGTCAGAAGTCAGTGGGATTTTTTTGCAACTAGCTCCCAATAGTGCATTGCTGCTCCTGCTCTTGATATATGGATATGAAGTGGAAGCTTAAAAATGCTTGATGATGAAATGCGAGTGTCTTTATCTAATATTACACCAAATATTCCGAAACTGTGTTCATCCCATCAACCTCATACATCCCATTAAAATAGTAAGTAGCTATTGGTGTTATTAAACTTTTTTTTAATTCTTGCACATACATACTGTTACTTGTAAATGCATTTTGTTATTATATAATTTATATATGTGTCCGTATCTTTTAAAACAAGTTAGTTTAACCTCCTTTTTGCTAGTACAACTGAATTACTGTGTCGCAAAATGATGTAGGTCTAAAAAGTGTGTCACCAACATGAAAAGTTTGGAAAGCTCTGAGCTAGAGAATAGAAATTTAAACAACATTACAATTTGCTTCCATTATTTATTTTGCTTCATTTTTTAAATATCCTTAGTTGAAGAAAAAGCAATGCACATGGTGAGCCAATCACACGAGGCTTCTATGTGCAGCAACCAATCAGCAGCTAGTGAGCATATCTAGATATGCTTTTCATCAAATAATATCAAGAGAATAAAACAAATTAGATAATATACGTAAATTAGAAAGATGTTTAAAATTGCATTCTCTTTCTAAAACATAAAAGAAAAAATGTGGGTGGCATGTCCCTTTAAGAAATATTTTTCTTACCTGGGGTTTAGTATTTTTTTCAAATTGACTACATTTTTTCTTGAAAATTGCGGGCAGTACTAGGCCCGCGGGTGCGCCAAATGCTAGATTTTTTTGGCGCGAAAAGTACGTCTGTTGATGCAAGTTCGTCATTTCCGCCGTCGTAGTTGACGCCGAAGCCTTACACACGGTTGCATCGTTAGTGACGCAAGTGTGTCATTTCCGGATATTGTTGGCGCCAAAAAAATTTCAGTTACGTTGTGCGTCATACTTGGCGCCAAATATTTCATTAATTTAATACCCCATTGCTGTTTGTCTCTTGCCTTTTTCTATGTCAGAGGGCTATGCTATTTGCATTTTTTCCCATTCCTGAAACTGTCATATAAGGAAATTGATCATTTTGCTTTATATGTTGTTTTTTCTTTTACATTTTGCAAGATGTCTCAATCTGATCCTGCCTCAGAAGTATCTGTTGGAACTTTGCTGCCTGACATCGGTTCTACCAAAGCTAAGTGCATTTGTTGTAAGATTGTGGAAATTTTATCTCCGAATGTCATTTGTAATAGTTGTCATGATAAACTTTTACATGCAGATAATGTGTCCATCACTAACAGTACATTGCCAGTTGCAGTTCCTTCAACTTCTAATGTACATGATATACCTATGAATTTTAAAGAATTTGTTACTGATTCTATTCAGAAGGCTTTGTCTGCATTTCCGTCTTCAAATAAACGTAAAAGTTTTTTTTAAACTTCTCACTCAGTTAATGAAATTTCAAATGACCGACAACATAATGATTTATCCTCCTCTGATGGGGATCTATCTGATACAGAAGATCCTTCCTCAGATATTGACACTGACAAATCTACTTATTTATTTAACATGGAGTATATTTGTTCTTTATTAAAAGAAGTGTTAATTACTTTGGATATTGAGGAAACCAGTCCACTTGATGTTAAGTCTAGTAAACGTTTAAATGCTGTTTTTAAACCTCCTGTGGTTACTCCAGAGGTTTTTCCTATTTCTGATATGATTTCTAAGGAATGGAATAAGCCAGGTACTTCTTTTATTCCTTCTTCAAGGTTTAAAAAATTGTATCCTTTACCAGCAATTTCTAAAGAGTTTTGGGAAAAAGTCCCCAAAGTTGATGGGGCTATTTCTACTCTTGCTAAACGTACCACTATTCCTATGGAAGATAGTAATTCCTTTAAGGATCCTTTAGATAGGAAGCTTGAATCTTATCTAAGGAAAGCCTATTTATATTCAGGTCATCTTCTCAGACCTGCAATTTCTTTGGCTGATGTTGCGGCTGCATCAACTTTTTGGTTGGAAAATTTAGCGCAACAAGAATTGGATTCTGACATATCTAGCATTGTTCGCTTACTGCAAAATGCTAATCATTTCATTTGTGATGCCAATTTTGATATTATCAAAACTGATGTTAGATCCATGTCTTGCTATGTTAGCTAGAAGAGCTTTGTGGCTTAAATCTTGGAATGCTGAAATGACATCTAAGTCTAGATTACTATCTCTTTCTTTCCAAGGTAATATATTATTTGGTTCTCAGTTGGATTCTTTTATTTCAACTGTTACTGGGGGAAAGGGAGTTTTGGATACATTCTGTCCAAAATCAATGGATTCAGAGCATTGCCTCTCAAGGGTATCGAATAGGATTCAAAGTAAGACCTCCTGTGAGAAGATTTTTTCTCTCACGCATCCCAGCAAATCCAGTAAAATCTCATGCTTTCCTGAAGTGTGTTTCAGACCTGGAGTTTTCATGAGTAATCATGCCAGTTCCTTTTCATGAACAAGGTCTGGGGTTTTATTCAAATCTATTCATTGTCCCAAAGAAGGAAACTTCATTCAGACCAGTTCTGGATCTGAAAATTTTGAATCGTTATGTAAGAGTACCAACTTTCAAGATGGTGACTATAAGGACTATTCTGCCTTTTGTTCAGTGAGGACATTATATGTCCACAATAGACTTGCAAGACGCATACCTTCATATTCCGATTCATCCAGAACATTATCAGTTCCTGAGATTCTCTTTTCTAGACCATCATTACCAATTTGTTGCTCTTCCATTTGGCCTAGCAACAGCTCCAAAAATCTTTTCAAAGGTTCTAGGTGCCCTACTCTCTGTAATCAGAGAACAGGGTATTGTGGTGTTTCCTTATTTGGACGATATCTTGGTACTAGCTCAGTCTTTACGTTCTGCAGAATCTCACGCAAATCAACTAGTGTTGTTTCTTCGAAAACATGGTTGGAGGATCAATTTACCAAAACATTTCTTGATTCCTCAGACAAGGGTAAACTTTTTAGGTTTCCAGATAGATTCAGTGTCCATGACTCTGTCTCTAACAGACAAGAGACGTTTAAAAGTGGTTGCAGCCTGTCGGCACCTTCAGTCTCCGTCATTCCCTTCAGTGGCTATGTGCATGGAAGTTTTAGGCCTCATGACTGCAGCATCGGACGCGATTCCTTTTGCTCGTTTTCACATGAGACCTTTCTAGCTTTGTATGCTGAATTAATGTTGCAGGGATTATACAAAGATATCACAATTAATATCCTTAAAATCCCAATGTTCGTCACTCTCTGACGTGGTGGTTAAATCACCAGTGTTTAGTTCAAGGGGCTTCTTTTGTTCGGCCAACCTGGATTGTGATAACTACAGATGCAAGTCTTTCAGGTTGGGGAGCTGTTTGGGGATCTCTGACAGCACAAGGGGTTTGGAAATCTCAAGAGGCGAGATTACCAATCAATATTTTAGAACTCCGTGCAATTCTCAGAGCTCTTCAGTTTTGGCCTCTGTTAAAGAGAGAACCGTTCATTTGTTTTTAGACAGTCAATATCACAACTGTAGCATATGTCAATCATCAGGGTGGGACTCACAGTCCCCAAGCCATGAAAGAAGTATCTCAGATACTTGTTTGGGCAGAATCCAGCTCCTGTCTAATCTCTGCGGTGCATATCCCAGGTGTAGACAATTGGGAGGCAGATTATCTCAGCCGTCAGACTTTACATCCGGGGGAGTGGTCTCTCCATCCAGATGTGTTTTCTAAGATTGTTCAGATATGGGGTCTTCCAGAGGTAGATCTGATGGCCTCTCATCTAAACAAGAAACTTCCCAGATACCTGTCCAGGTCCAGGGATGTTCAGGCGGAAGCAGTGAATGCGCTGACACTTCCATGGTGTTATCAACCTGCTTACATCTTTCCACCTCTAGTTCTTCTTCCAAGAGTGATCTCCAAAATCATCAAGGAACAATTGTTTGTGTTGCTGGTGGCTCCAGCATGGCCACACAGGTTTTGGTATGCGGATCTTGTTCGAATGGCCAGTTGCCAACCTTGTCCACTTCCGTTAAGGCCGGTCCTACTGTCTCAAGTTCCATTTGTCTATCAGGATCTCAAATCATTAAATTTGAAGGTATGGAAATTGAACGCCTAGTGCTAAGTCATAGCGGTTTCTCTGACTCAGTGATTAATACTATGTTACAAGCTCGTAAATCTGTCTCTAGAAAGATTTATTATCGAGTTTGGAATACTTACATTTCATGGTGTTCTTCTCATAAATTCTCTTGGCATTCTTTTAGAATTCCTAGAATTTTACAGTTTCTTCAGGATGGTTTGGATAAAGGTTTGTCAGCAAGTTCCTTGAAGGGACAAATCTCTGCTCTTTCTGTTTTATTTCACAGAAAGATTGCTAAACTTCCTGATATTCACTGTTTTGTACAGGCTTCAGTTCGTTTTAAGCCTGTCATTAAATCAATTTCTCCTCCTTGGAGTCTTAATTTGGTTTTGAAGGCGTTGCAGGCTCCTCCATTTGAGCCTATGCATTCTTTGGACATTAAACTACTTTCTTGGAAAGTGTTGTTCCCTTTGGCTATCACTTCTGCTAGAAGAATTTCTGAGCTTTCTGTTCTGAATCTCCTTTTCTGATTTTTCATCAGGATAAGGCGGTTTTGCGGACTTCATTTAAATTTTTACCTAAGGTTGTGAATTCTAACAACATTAGTAGAGAAATTGTTGTCCCTTCCTTGTGTCCTAATCCTAAGAATTATTTGGAAAGATCCTTACATTCTTTGGATGTGGTAAGCGCTTTGAAATATTATGTTGAAGCTACTAAAGATTTCAGGAAGACTTCTAATCTATTTGTTATATTTTCAGGTCCTAGGAAAGGTCAGAAGGCTTCTGCTATTTCCTTGGCTTCTTGGTTAAAGCTTTTGACCGATTCAGCTTATTTGGAGTTGGGTAAGACCCCGCTTCAGAGAATTACAGTTCATTCTACTAGATCAGTCTCCACTTCGTGGGCTTTTAAGAATGAAGCTTCAGTTGATCAGATTTGCAAAGCAGCAACTTTGGTCCTCTTTGCATACATTTACTAAATTCTACCGTTTTGATGTATTTGCTTCTTCAGAAGTAGTTTTTGGTGGAAAAGTTCTGCAGGCAGCTGTTTCAGTTTGATTCTCCTGCTGATGTTTTAAGTTTTTCTTGTCATTAAAAGAATAAACTTATAATTTGGGTTGTGGATTATTTTTTCAGTGGAAAATGGCTGTTTTTTATTTTATCCCTCCCTCTCTAGTGACTCTTGCGTGGAGTTCCACATCTTGGGTATTGATATCCCATATGTCACTAGCTCATGGACTCTTGCCAATTACATGAAAGAAAACATAATTTATGTAAGAACTTACCTGATAAATTTGTTTCTTTCATATTGGCAAGAGCCCATGAGGCCCACCCTTTTTATGGTGGTTATGATTTTTTGTATAAAGCACAATTATTTCCAAATTCCTCCTTTGTTGATGCTTTTTACTCCTTTCTTTATCACCCCACTTCTTGGCTATTCGTTAAACTGAATTGTGGGTGTGGTGAGGGGTGTATTTATAGGCATTTTGAGGTTTGGGAAACTTTGCCCCTCCTGGTAGGATTGTATATCCCATACGTCACTAGCTCATGGATTCTTGCCAATATGAAAGAAACAAATTTATCAGTTAAGTTGTTACATAAATTATGTTTTTGTTTTCTCTTGTTTAAGGGGATTAATCTGAGTGCGTATTCGCCTTGAGGAAAAACATTTATTTTTGTTAAAGTGACAGTGTCATTTTTAAATTGTCATTACTTTAATTTTTTGGGAATTCTTTCAGCTATGGACATGGAACAGGAGTCTGTTTCTATTGATAGATGTTTATTGTGTAGAGGCCCAACTTGTTTTGTCTATACAATTTTGTTCTTCATGTTTAGTTAGAACACTAGAGTGTAAAGATACATTATTGCCCTCTGAGCCTATTGTCTCCCAGGATAATGCTGTTCATGTTATGCCACAGCTTTCTCCCCAAACGTCCCAAGCCTCAATTACATCACATACGGTGCCCTGCAGTTCCTCTCAGCCTCCTGGAGGCATATATTTGCCTGTGGATTTTGCTGCACAGATATCTTCTGTGGTGCCTGTGGCTTAATCTGCTTTTCCCATGATGGGGAAGCGCAAGAGGAAATCAAAGCATATTTCTTATAATAAGGTGTATGTTTCATCTGATGCTGCAAAGGTTGACCTCCCCCATGATTCTGATGAGGATACCTCAGTAGCTTCTGAGAGTGAAATCTCAGATTCTGACAGTATAAATTATTTGACTGATTCTGAAGAAGTCAACTTCAGATTTAAGCTTGAACACCTTTGTTTACTTCTAAAGGAGGAGCTAGCTACTTTGGATGACTCTGATTCTTCTGTTGATGTCATCCCTAAAAATCTATTAAAGGGCCATTATACACTCATTTTTTCTTTGCATAAATGTTTTGTAGATGATCTATTTATAAAGCCCATAAAGTTTTTTTTTTTTTTAAAAAAATTATATTTTTGCTTATTTTTAAATAGCATTGCTCTGATTTTCAGACTCCTAACCAAGCCCCAAAGTTTTATTTGAATACCGTCAGCTACCTTCTCCAGCTTGCTCCTGTTTGTGTAAAGGGTCTTTTCATATGCAAAAGAAGGGGGAGGGGGGGGAGTGTCTTATTTCCCACTTGCAGTGGGCTTTCCAGCTACCTTTTCAACAGACCTAAACGGAAAGCTTCTAAGTAAGTTTTTAAACAGTTTTATACTGGATTTTTATATCAGTATCTGTGCATCTTATTCTTTATAGTAGTGTCTATTAAATGCAGTTATATGAAAATGAGTGTATACTGTCCCTTTAAGCTTAACAAACACTATGATGTTCCCTCTTCTGTGGAAGTGTTTCCTGTTCAGACTGTGTGTCGGTGATCATTGCATAGGAATGGGATAAGCCAGGGATTCCTTTTCCCCGTCTTTAAAAAAAATGTTTCCTGTTGCTGACTCCATTCGGGACTCATGGCACACTGTGCCTAAGGTAGAAGGGGCTATTTCTACTCTGGCCAAGAGAACCACGATTCCCATAGAGGATAGCTGTTATTTTAAGGATCCCATGGGCAAAAAGCTGGAGGATTATTTAAAGAAAATGTATGTTTATCAGGGTCTACAATGGGAACCTGCAGTTTGTATTGCCACACTAACAAGTGCAGCATCTTATTGGTGTGATGTTTTGTGTGGATTAATTTTAGAGGAGACTCCATTAGAGGAGATCCAAGATAGGATTAAGGCTCTCAAACTAGCCAATTCTGTTATCTCTGATGCTAACATGCAAGTAATTAGACTGGGAGCCAAGATGTCTGGCTTTACTGTCCTAGCCCGCAGGGCTTTGTGGCTACAATCTTGGTCAGCTGATGTTACCTCCAAGTCCAAGCTCCTGTCGCTACCTTACAAGGGCAAGACCCCATTTGGTCCTGGTCTGGCGGAGATAATTTCTGAAATTACATGTGGAAAGGGGTCCTTTCTACCACAAGACAAGAACAATAGACCTAAGGGACGTCACAATTCTAATTTTTGTTCCTTTCGTAACTTCAAAGGTCAAAAATCTTCCTCTACCTCCTCCAAGCAGGAGCAGTCCAAGTCCACTTGGAGATCCAACCAGACTTGGAACAAAGGGAAGCAATCAAAGAAGCCTTCATCTGAGACTAAGTCAGCATGAAGTGTCTGTCTCCAGTCCGGGATTGGATCAAGTGGGGGGCATTTTCCTTGTTTCGACAAGCGTGGATACATAATGTCCCAGACCCTTGGGCTGTGGACATAGTATCTCAGGGATATACAATAGATTTCAAGACTCGTCCTCCCAGGGGCAGATTCCTCCTCTCAAGGTTATCTCCGGATCAGGTAAAAAGAGAGACATTCTTAAGCTGTGTTCAGGACCTTTCCTCCCTGGGAGTAATAAGGGAACAGGGTCTAGGATTGTATTCAAATATGTTTGTGGTTCCCAAGAAAGAGGGAACTTTTCGACCTTTTAAGTGTCTCAACAAATTTCTAAGGGTACCGTCCTTCAAAATGGAGACCATTCGTTCCATTCTTCCTTTGGTCTAAGAGGGTCAATTCATGAAGACCATAGACTTGGAGGACGTGTATCCTTATGTTCCCATCCACAGGGATCATCACCAGTTAGTGTGATCCGCTTTTCTAGACAAGTACTTTCAATGTGTTGCTCTTCCGTTTGGCCTTGCCACAACTCACAGATTTTTCACAAAGGTTCTGGGGGCTCTCTTGGCAGTTGTCAGGTCTCAGGGAATTGTGGTGGACAACATATTGGTTAAGGCGCCATCTTTTCAACTAGCAAACTCTCAGAGATCTTGTTGTCTTTTCTACGTTACCAAGGATGGAAACTAAATCTGGAGAAAAGTTCCCCTGTTCCAGCTACAACGGTGTGTTTCTTAGGGACCATCATAGATTCCCTATCTATGAAGATTTTTCAGACGGAGGTCCAAACTTCTCTCATCTCGCCTCTCTCTACAGTCTACTGTTCAGCCTTCGGTGGCTCAATGCATGGAGGTAATTGCTCTGATGGTCGCTTCCATGGACATCATTCCCTTTGCTCAATTCCATTTGGGAGCTCTCCAATTATGCATGCTCAGACAATGGAATGGAGACCATTAGGATCTGTCTCAGAGGATAGATCTGGACCAGTTGACAAGAGACTCTCTCTCATCGTGGATTTCTCAGGATCATCTGTCTCAGGGCACATGCTTCCTGAGACCCTCCTGGGTGATTGTGACCATGGACGCCAGCCTGCTAGGCTGGGGAGCAGTCTGGGACTCATTAAAGGCTCAAGGCCTATGGACTCAGGAGGAGTCTTCTCTCCCCATTAACATCTTGCAGTTGAGAGCGATCTTCAATGCCTTGATGGCTTGGCCTCAGTTGTCCTTTAGCCAGTTGATCAGATTCCAGTCGGACATCACCACCTCATTGGCTTTCATTAACCACTAGGGAGGAACTCAGAGTTCCTTGGCCATGAAGGAGGTAGTTTGGATTATTAAATGGGCGTACATTCACAGTTGTCTTCTCCCTGCCATCCTCATTCCAGGAGTGGAAAACTGGGAGGCAGATTTTCTGAGCAGTCAGACCTTTCATTCCGGGGAGTGGGCTTTCCATCAGGAGGTGTTCTCCAGGTTAACCCTCAAGTGGGAGGTGCCGGTTGGATCCGATGGCGTCTCGTCAGAATGTTAAGCTTCCAAGGTACTGTTCAAGGTCAAGAGATCCTTAGGCTGCCCCGATAGATGCTCTGGTAGTTCCTTGGGATTTCGGTCTAGCATACCTGTTTCCTCCGTTTGCGCCAGTCTTCTGCCCTGTTTGTTTGCTTGTTTCTCAGGAAAGCATAAGGCGGCCACTTACTTCTCTGTCTCTCTAGTTGAGAAGTATTATTTGTTTTGCTTATGAGACTGCTGGACAGCAGCCTCCTAAGAGAATTATGGCTCATTCTACTAGGGCTTTCAAAACTGAAGCTTCTGTGGGACAGATTTGCAAGGTGGCAACATGGTCCTCTCTGCATACTTTTTTCCAAATTTTCCAAAATGTGATACTTTTGCCTTGGCTTGGCTTTGGGAGAAAGGTTCTTCAAGCGGTGGTGCCTTCTGTTTAGGTCTGCCTGACTTGTTCTCCCTCCCTGTTCATTTTGTGTCCTCTAGCTTGGATATTGGTTCCCAGTAGTAATTGGAATGACATTATGGACTCTCCATGTCTTAGGAAAGAAAATAACATGTATGCTTACCTAATAAATGTCTTTCTTTACGGACATGGAGAGTCCACGACTTCACTCTTACCTCAGGCACCTCTACGCCTTTGTGTTAAATTATTTTTCCATTTCCATTCGGCTGAGGGTTATAGGTAAGGGAAATGACAGTTAACAGCTTTGCTGGGGTGCTCTTTACCTCCTCCAGCTGGCCAGGACTGAATATCCCACTAGTAATTGGAAATGATGTTGTGGACTCTCCATGGCCGTAAAGAAAGAAAGTTATCAGGTAAGCATATTTTTTTTATATGTTAGTATTTACTTCTCAGTTGTACACAGTTTATTTATTTTTTTCATCTACACTTAGTTTCCTCTTGTCTGTTTCAAGTTATTGGCTTTAGCACTCATTGGTATTCCCAAAATAAATATAATCCCTTTATTACCTATTCCCCAGTTTTGCATAACTAACACCCAGGTAGATTATGAGTTGTGCGTTATGTGGGAAAAAGCAGTGTTATGGCTCTTTTTCACTACCGCTGGTATTACAGGTGTTGTAGGTATAGCTGTACCGCACACCTTTTTGGTCGTCGCAACAGAACTACCACACCTTTCAAAAAGTCTTTTTTCAATGGGACTTCCATAGTGCTGTAGTATGTTTGCCTGTCCGGCCAAAAAGTGAGCGGTACAGCCTATAACTAAAAGATCTGTACCACCACCTTAAAGTCAGTAGTTAGGAGTTTTACGCTACAAAGCTTTAGCATACAACTCATAACTAAAGTGTTACAAAGTACACTAACGTCCATAAACTACCCATTAACCCCTAAACCGAGGCCCTCCCGCATCACAAACACTAAAATAAAATTATTAACCCATAATCTGCCGCTCCGGACATCGCCGCCACTATAATAAACATATTAACCCCTAAACCGCCATACTCCCGCATCGCAAACACTAGTTAAATTTTATTAACCCCTAATCTGCTGCTACCTACACACACTTATTAACCCCTAATCTGCTGTCCCTAACATCGCAGCAACCTACATTACTGTTATTAACCCCTAATCTGCTGCCCCAATGTCGCCGCCACCTACATACACTTATTAACCCCTAATCTGCTGTCCCTAACATCGCAGCAACCTACATTACTGTTATTAACCCCTAATCTGCTGCCCCAATGTCGCCGCCACCTACATACACTTATTAACCCCTAATATGCTGTCCCTAACATCGCAGCAACCTACATTACTGTTATTAACCCCTAATCTGCTGCCCACAAAATCGCCTCTACCTAACTACACTTATTAACCCCCATTGTCGCCGCCACTATACTAAAGTCATTAACCCCTAAACCTAACCCTAAGTCTAACCTTAACGTAACCCTAACACCCACTAACTTTAACATAGTTGAAATAATTCCAAATAAAAATTACAATTAATACCTACATTATTCCTATTTAAAACTAAATACCTGTAAAATAAAACCTAAGCTAGCTACAATATAACTAATAGTTACATTGTATCTAGCTTAGGGTTTAATTTTTATTTCACAGCTAAGTTTGTATTTATTTTAACTAGGTTGATTAGTAAGTAAGTAGTTATTAACTATTTACTAACTACCTAGTAAAAATAAATATACATTTACCTGTGAAATAAAACCTAACATGTCTTACACTAACACCTAACTTTACACTACAATTAAATAATTACATGAATGAAATGCAATTAACTAAATTACAAAAAAAAAAAAAAAAAAACACTGTTACACAAAATAAAAAATAAATGATCAAATATTTAAACTAATTACACCTAATCTAATAGCTCTATCAAAATAAAAAGCCCCCCCCCCCCAATAATAAAACCCCTAGCCTAAACTAAACTGCTAATAGCCCTTAAAAGGGCCTTTTGCGGGCATTGCCTCAAATAAATCAGCTCTTTTACCTGGCAAATAAAAATACAAACCCCCCCAACAGTAAAACCCACCACCCACACAACCAAACCCCCAAATAAAAACCTACCTAAAAAACTTAAGCTCCTCATTGCCCCGAAAAAAGGGCATTTGGATGGGCATTGCCCTTAAAAGGGCATTCAGCTCTTTTACATTGCCCAAACCCTAAGCTAAAAATAAAACCCACCCAATAAACACTTAATAAAACCTAACACTAACCACAGAGATCCACTTACAGTTTTGGAAGACCGGACATCCATCCTCATCCAGCCGGGAATTCACTATTGCTCCAAAAACGATGCAATATACTTTGGCATTTCGCGCCCTCGCAAGCCTAATTCTGCCCGCAAATTTAAAATGACAGTCAATTGAAAAAAGACTATACCCCAGGTAAGAAATACATGTTCCTAAAAAATGCATTTCCCAGATATGAAACTGACTGTCTGCAAAAGGAAATATACTGAAACCTGAATCATGGCAAATATAAGTACAATACATATATTTAGAACTTTATATAAATACATAAAGTGTCAAACCACAGCTGAGAGTGCCTTAAGTAATGAAAACATACTTACCAAAAGACACCCCTCCACATATAGCAGATAGCCAAACCAGTACTGAAGCGGTTATCAGTAGAGGTAATGGTATATATGAGAGTATATTGTTGATCTGAAAAGGGAGGTAGGAGATGAATCTCTACGACCGATAAAAGAGAACCTATGAAATAGATCCCAGAATCTTAATGTCAACGGAATGCATAGGCTCAAACGGAACCTTCTGCAATACCTTAAGGACCAAGTTTAAGCTTCATGGAGGAGCAGACTGTCTAAAGACAGGCCTGATTCTAGACAGAGCCTGAACAAAAGATTGAATGTCAGGGAGCTCAGCGAGCCTCCTATGTAACAAGACAGATAATGCCGAAATCTGTCCCTTAAAGGAACTGGCAGCAAAACCCTTCTCCAAACCGTCTTGGAGAAAGGACAGAATCCTGGATACCTTCACCTTGTGCCAAGGATATCCATGCTTCTCAAATCAGGACAAGTAAGTCCTCCACACCTTATGGTAGATGCGACGAGTGACTGGCTTCCTTGCCTGGACTAGAGTATCAATCACACTTTCAGAAAAGCCTCTCTTGGCCAAGTCTAGGCGTTCAATCTCCACGCAGTCAGCCTCCGAGAATCTAGATTCCAATGCTGAAAAGGGCCCTGTTCCAGCAAATCCCTGCGACAGGGTAACCTCCAAGGCGGAAAAGATGACATTCCCACCAGATCCACAAACCACGTCCTCCGCGGCAACGATGGAGCAATCAGAATGGCTGAAGCTCGCTCCTGTTTGATGTGTGCCACTACACGAGGTAGAAGTGGTAACAGTGAAAAAATGTTAGGTAGGCTGAACCCCCAAGGCATCTATCAGCTCTGCCTGGGGATCCCTGGACCTCGACCTGTATCGGGGTAGCTTGCAATTGAGTCTGGATGCCATGAGATTTATCTCTGGCGTTCCCCATCTGAAACAAATCTCCACAAACACCTTGGGGTGAAGAGACCATTCCTCCAGATGGAAGGATTGCCTGCTGAGAAAGTCTGCTTCCCAGCTGTCCACACCTGGAATGTGAATCGCTCAGAGCGAGCAGCTGTGGGACTCCGCCCACTCCAAGATCCGAGACACCTCCCTCATTGCTAGGGAGCTCCTCGTACCCCCCTAATGGTTGATGTAAACCAACGAGGTAATCTGATTAAACTGAAGGACCCCAGAGGAGGCCATGCTTTCAGAGCATTGTAGATTGCTCCGAGTTCCAGAATATTTATCGGAAGGAGAGACTCCTCCCGGGACTAATTTCCTTGTGCTATCCTAGCACCCCAAACAGCTCCCCATCCTGCCAAACTGGTGTCCGTGGTCACAATCTCCCAGGACGGTCTCAAGAAGGATGTCCACATGGACAGTTGCTCCGGACAGATCCACCAAGAGAGGGAGTTCTGAGTCCGAGCATCCATGGATATCTGCTGTGATATATCTTACTGATCGATGTTCCACTGTCTCAACATGCACAATTGAAGAGGTCTGAGATGGAACCTGGCAAATGGGATGACGTCTATGCTTGAAACCATGAGTCCGATCACCTCCATACACTGAGCCACCAAGGGGCTTGAGGAGGACTGAAGGGCAAGACAGGTGGACGCAATCTTCCTGCATCGATGATCTGTAAGAAAAAAATATTTTCATGGACATAGAGTCTATTATCGTGCCCAGGAACTACTCTGCTGGGAGCCAGGGGACTCTTTCCTGAGTTAATCTTCCAACCGTGAGATTGGAGCAAAAGAAGAAGAGCCCTCAAATGATCCTCTGCGAGACTGAGCGACGGCGCCTGGACTAGGATGTCGTTTAGATAAGGCTCCACAGCAATGCCTCTGGATCTGGCCACTGCAAGTAACGCCCCCAGAACCTTTGTGAAGACTCTCAGGGCCGTCGCCACACCAAAAGGAAGTGCCACAAACTGGAAGTGTTGGTCCAGAAATGCAAATCTTAGGAACTTGAAGTGGTCCCTGTGAATTTGCATATGAAGGTAAGCGTCCTTCAAGTCTATAGTCGTCATGAACTGTCCCTCTTGAAATAGGGGCAGGATAGATCTGATTGTTTCCATTTTGAACGATGGAACACTCAGAAACTTGTTTAAACACTTTAGGTCCAGAATCGGGCAGAACCTGCCTTCCTTCTTTGGAACCACAAAAAGAAAATGTATGTTTATCTGATAAATGTATTTCTTTTTTGACACGATGAGTCCACGGATCATCTTAATTTCTAATAGGATATTCACCTCCTGGTCAGCTGGAGGAGTCAAAAAACACCACAGCAGAGCTGTTAAATAGCTCCTCTCTTCCCTCCCACTCCAGTCATTCGACCAAAGCTAGGAAGAGAAAGGAAAAGCCAAGGTGCAGAGGTGTCTGAAGTTTACTATAACCAAAAACCTGTCTCACAAGAACAGGGCGAGGCGTGGACTCATCGTGTCTAAAAAAATGATTATCAGGAAAGCATAAATTTTATTTTATTTTTTAAGACACAATGAGTCCACAGATCATCTTAATTAGTAATGGGATCCAATACCCAAGCTAGAGTACACAGATGATACGGGAGGGGCAAGACAGGGAACCTAAATGGAAGGCACCACTGCTTGAAGAACCTTTCTCACAAAAGCAGCCTCAGCCGAGGCAAAATTGTCAAATTTGTAAAATTTTGAAAAAGTGTGAAGAAAGGACCAAATTGCAGCCTTGCAAATCTGTTCCACAAAAGCTTCATTTTTGAATGCCCATGAGGAAGCAACAGCCCTGGAGGAATGAGCCGTAACCCTCTCTGAAGGTTGCTGTACAGCAGTCTCATATGCAAAACATATGATACTAATCAGCCAAAAAGAAAGAGAAGTAGCCGTAGCTTTCTGCCCCTTACGTTTTCCAGAGAAAATCACAAACAAGAAGACTGACGAAAGTCCTTAGTTGCCTGCAGGTAAAACTTTAAAGCACAGATCACATCTAAATTGTGCAGAACACGTTCTTTCTGAGAGAAAGAATTAGGACACAAAGAAGGAACAACAATCTCCTGATTAATGTTCCGATCAGACACAACCTTAGGAAGAAATCATAATTTAGTACGTAAAACTACCTTATCTGAATGGAAAATAAGGTAAGGAGATTCGTACTGCAACGCCAAGAGTTCTGACACTCTACAAGCCGAAGAAATAGCAACAAGAAATAAAACTTTCCAAGATAACAACTTAATATCTAAGTAATGCATAGGCTCAAACGGAGCCCCTTGAAGAACTTTGAGAACTAAATTAAGACTCCATGGAGGAGTAACTGGTTTGAACACAGGCCTGATTCTGACCAAGGCCTGACAAAAGGATTGTACATCTGGAACACCTGCCAGACGTTTGTGTAACAAAATAGATAAGGCCGGGATTTGACCCTTTAGGGAACTCATCGATAAACCTTTCTCCAAACCCTCTTGGAGAAAAGACAACATTCTAGGAATTTTAACTCTACTACATGAGTAGCCCTTAGATTCACACCAATATAGATATTTACGCCAAATTTTATGGTAAATCCTCCTAGTTACAGGCTTACGAGCCTGAATCATGGTCTCTGTGACCGATTCAGTAAACCCCCGCTTGGATAAAATTAAGCGTTCAATCTTCAAGCAGTCAGCATCAGAGAGACTAGATTTGGGTGAAGGAAGGGTCCCTGAATCAGAAGGTCTTTCCTCAACGGGAGTCTCCAAGGTGGCAGAGATGCCATCTCCACCAGATCCGCATACCAAATCCTGCGAGGCCAGGCCGTTGCTATGAGAATCACAGAAGCCCTCTCCTGCTTGATTTGAGCAATTACCCAAGGAAGAAGAGCAAACGGAGGAAATAGGTATGCTAGACTCAAGATCCAAGGGGCCACCAGAGCATCTATCAGTGCCGCCTGGGGGTCACTGGACCTCGACCCGTATCTCGGGAGCTTGGCATTCTGACAAGATGCCATGAGATCCAACTCCGGCTGACCCCACTTGAGAATCAGGTCAGATAACACTTCCGGATGGAGTTCCCACTCCCCCGGATAAAATGCCTGCCTGCTCAGGAAGTCCACCTCCCAGTTGTCCACTACTGGGATGTGAATCACCGACAGACAGCAAGAATGGGCCTCCGTCTACTGAATTATCTTGGATACCTCTTTCATCGCTAAGGAACTCCTCGTTCCTCCCTGATGATTGATGTAAGCCACTGAAGTTATGTTGTCCGACTGGAACCTGATGAACTGGATCGTGGTTAACTGACGCCAGGCCAGAAGAGCATTGTAGATCGCTCTCAGTTCCAGAATGTTTTTGGGAGAACAGACTCTGACTAAGTCCAAACTCCCTGAGCCTTTAGGGAGCCCCAGACTGCCCCCAACCCCAAAAGGCTGGCATCTGTTGTCACAATCACCCAAGATGGTTTGCGAAAGCAGGTTCCCTGGGAGATAGACAACCACTATTGAGAGAGTCCCTTGTCTCCTGTTCCAGAATTAATCGAGGAGACAAGTCCGCATAATCTCTGTTCAATTGCCTGAGCATGCTTAACTGCAGAGGTCTGAGATGGAAACAAGCAAACAAGATGCTGTCCATTGCCGCCACCATCAGCCCTATTAACTCCATGCACTGAGCCACTGACGGCCGAGGAGTGGACTGAAGGACTCTGCAAATATCTATAATCTTTTATTTCCTGACTTCTGTCAGAAAAATCTTCATGGACAATGAGTCTATAATGGTGCCCAAGAAAATGACTCTTGTACATGGGACTAGAGAACTCTTTCCCAAATTTACCTTCCACCCGTGAGTTCTCAGGAAAGATAACACTATGTCGGTGTGGGATCTTGCTAGTTGAAATGATGGCGCCTGGACTAGAATGGCGTCCAGATAAGGTGCCACCCCTATGACCCTTGACCGAAGTACCGCCAACAGAGACCCCAGAATCTTTGTGAAGATTCTCGGAGCAGTGGCCAAGCCGAAAGGAAGAGCCACAAATTGGAAGTGTTTGTCCTGAAAGGCAAGTCTTAGGAACTTGTGATGATCCCTGTGAATAGGAACATGTAGGTATGCGTCCTTTAAATCCACAATTGTCATGAACTGACCCTCCTGGATTAAGGGAAGAATGGAACAAATAGTTTCCATCTTGAAGGACGGCACTCTGAGAAAAGTAAATTGATGCTTACCTGATAAATTAATTTCTTCTACGATATGACGAGTCCATGAATTTCTTATTTGTGGGATATTAACCTCCTGCTAACAGGAAGTGGCAAAGAGCACCACAGCAGAGTTGTATATATAGCTCCTCCCTTCCCTCCACCCCCAGTCATTCGACCGAAGGTTTAGGAAGAGAAAGGAAAAGCTAAAGGTGCAGAGGTGACTGAAGTTATAAAAAATAAAATATAATCTAAATCTGTCTGAAAAATGAGAGGGAGGGCCGTGGATTTGTTGTATCGTAGAAGAAATTAATTTATCAGGTAAGCATAAATTTACTTTTCTTCTACAAGATACGAGTCCACGGATTTCATCCTTACTTGTGGGATACAATACCAAAGCTACAGGACACGGCTGAAACAGGAGGGACAAGACAGAGACCTAAACAGAAGGCACCACTGCTTGAAGAACTTTTCCCCCAAAAACAGCCTCAGAAGAAGCAAAAGTATGAAATTTGGAAAATTTGGAAAAAGTATGAAGAGACGACCAAGTCGCAGCCTTGCAAATCTATTCAACAGAAGCATCATTTTTAAAAGCTCATGTGGAAGCCACAGCCCTAGTTGAATGAGCCGTAATTCTTTCAGGAGGCTGCTGTCCAGCAGTCTCATATGCCAGGCGGATGATACTCAGCCAAAAAGAAAAAGAGGTAGCCGTAGCTTTCTGACCCCTACGCTTTCCAGAATAAACAATGAATAATGAAGATGATTGACGGAAATCCTTAGTCACCTGCAAGTAAAACTACAAGGCACGGACCACGTCCAGGTTATGTAACAGACGCTCCTACTTAGAAGAAGGATTAGGACACAAGAAGGAACATCAATTTCCTGATTAATATTCTTATTAGAAACAACCTTAGGAAGGAATCCAGGTTTGGTACGCAAAACCACCTTATCAGAATGAAATATAAGATAAGGCGAATCACATTGTAACGCTGAAAGCTCCGAAACTCTACGAGCAGAAGAAATAGCAACCAAAAACAAAACTTTCCAAGATAACAATTTAATATCTATGGAATGCATGGGTTCAAACGGAACCCCTTGAAGAACTCAAAGAACTAAATTCAAACTCCAGGGAGGAGTAATTGGTCTAAAATACAGGCTTAATTCTGGTTAGAGCCTGACAAAAAGACTGAACATCTGGAACATCTGCCAAACGTTTGTGAAGCAAAATTGACAAAGCAGAAATCTGTCCCTTTAAGGAACTCGCTGATAACCCTTTCTCCAATCCTTCTTGGAGAAAGGACAGAATCCTGGGAATCCTAACTTTACTCCATGAGTAGCCCTTGGATTCACACCAAAAAAGATATTTACGCCATATCTTATGATAGATCTTTCTAGTGACAGGCTTACGTGCCTGTATCAAAGTATCAATGACGGAATCTGAGAATCCCCGCTTAGATAAAATCAAGCGTTCATTCTCCAAGCAGTCAGCTGCAGATAATTTAGATTTGGATGTTGGAAAGGTCCTTGAATGAGAAGGTCCTGTCTCAAAGGAAGTTTACACGGTGGCAGAGAGGACATGTCCACTAGATCCGCATACCAGTCCTGCCTGGCCACGCAGGCGCGATCAGAATTACTGAACCTCTCTCCTGTTTGATCCGAGCAATCACGCGTGGAAGGAGAGGAAACGGTGGAAACACATAAGCTAGGCTGAACGACCAAGGCACTGCCAAGGTATCTATCAGTTCGGCCTGAGGATCCCTCGATCTGTATCTGTATCTCGGAAGCTTGGCATTCTGTCGAGATGCCATCAGATCCAATTCCGGTCTGCCCCATCGGAGAATCAGTGAGGCAAACACCTCCGGGTGGAGTTCCCACTCCCCCGGATGAAAAGTCTGTCGACTTAGAAAAGAAAATCCGCTTCCCAGTTCTCTACTCCTGGGATGTAGATTGCCGACAGATAACAAGAGTGGGCCTCCGTCCAACGAATTATCTTGGATACTTCTATCATCGCTAAGGAACTCCTCGTTCCTCCCTGATGATTGATATAAGCCACAGTCGTGATATTGTCCGACTGGAATCTGAAGAATTTGGCCGAAGCGTAGGGCTGTCAAAAATAATTGTTTTGACGATGCATCACGATGCAGCATGAAACAATTCTGCATTGATGCGGTGAGGCGTGAGAATCGATTCACGTTACCCATGTGACCCCGCCTCCAGGACAAGTAACAGAAAGTGCGCAAAAGTGCGCGGTACAGCGTTTTGACGTCACTGGCATCACGTCACCCAATAAAGCAACATGGGCGCTCCATGGGCGGTCTCTGGAAGTGCCAAAGTAACGCAGTAGGAACAGGACTGTTGCCTGAGATTGATGATGGTGATGACGATTCCGACTCCGAGTATACATGGCGGTATACAGTTACACGGCGGGCTCATTTTTATTTTGTGGGAGACAGAGGAGGAGACCTATGGTGAGAAACTAATAACTTATAGCTTAGTTAACCAAAATGTCATACATTTTGCCAATGCCATTGCCTACTTACTGAAAGAGCACAATAAGGGGTACAATTAATTATCAATACTTAATGTTATGTTACTACTGACTGAGGCTCAGGCTGCTGCATAATTGCTGCATAATTGAATTGCATATATAAAATGTATTATAATAATTAAATACTATATTATCTAATCTATCTATCTACATGTTTTTCACATGGATGGTCTGCGGCCCCTCTACAATACAATCAATAATCTAGATGTTTTTCACATGGATGCCTGCTCTGCAAATATTGAAAATAATATACACTTATATTATATATAATAGTATTTAATATAATAAATTTTATATATGCAATTATGCAATGCAATTGCAAATGCATGTGCTAAGTGCTCTCTTAAAAGATGCCAATCTGAACCCAATCCCTGTTTTATTTATAACAAGGCTAAAAGCTGCATTTTTAAACATACTAAAGGCCATAAAACCCAATTTGTGATTCAAGAAAGTGCATGCAATTTTAAACAACTTTCCCTATTATATAATTTGCTTATCCTTTGTTGAAATGCATCGCCTCCTCCTTGTGTCGTGCACTAATGTGTGCAATGCATTGCTATTTCATCAACAAATGATATCTGAGAAGTATGAAGCAAATTAAATAATAGAAGTTAGTTATGTTGTTTATTTAAAATTGTATTCTCTATCTCTGAATCATGAAAGTAAATGTTTGGGTTTCATTGCACCTTTAAGTGTGTAATATATTACAGTAAGTGATGTCCCCTGCAATGCAATTTGTTTTCAAATGTTGGCAAAATGGCAAGTAGTTGAAGTTACTAGTACTTGTTGATTTTACATTTGCGGCTTGACATTTTGACAACTTAGTGTTTTTGTTTTTTTTAACACTGACAGAGTTCGACGTTGACAACAACATCATCCGTCACATATGTACATGTAATGCTAAAATGACAGAGGGAGACAAAAAAGATAGAGAGATAAAAAATGCACCTAGCATTTTAAAAGCAAGCATCTGGGCACATTTTGGATTTTAGGAACATACTGGAAAGCACGAATTGGACAAGACACACTCGGTTTGTAAAGCCTGTCAAACAAAAATTAAATACCTAGGGAATACTACTAACTTGAGAAATCACGTTAGCCGTTTTCACTCTGAGATGCTAACACCTGCCGCCAGTGCCACTGCCAAGGAAATAACAAGACTAGCTGAAGCTCATCAGCCAAGAATTGATGCAATGCTGTCAACTTTGCCGCCCAACTCTGAAAAAGGGAAGAGAATAACCAAAGCTGTGGCAACTTTCATAGCGAAGGACCTACCGCCTTACTCTGTTGTGGAAAACCTTGGGTTTCGCAACCTGTTGAAGACGCTAGAGCCACGTTATAAGATCCCGTCATGCAATCACTTTACAGAAAACGTTATACCTGCACTCTACCACGAAACAAAAGCTTAGGTAATTGCATCAATCAGCCAAGCCAGTCGAGTCGCAGTAACGTGTGATTCATGGACTTCAGTCACGACGGAGTCTTATGTAACAGTAACTGCACATTACGTTAGCAAGGACTGGCAGATCTTGTCGCATGTGCTGCAAACGAGAACAGTTTATGAGTCTCACACGGGTTCTCATCTGGCGGAGCTACTGTCTCGTGTCGTGGAAGAATGGCAGCTGTCCGATAAATCTGTAGTGCTTGTGACCGACAATGCGTCGAACATGATTGTTGCTGCTCAAGTTGGAAAATTCCCTCATGTAAAATGCTTCGCCCATACACTGAATCTCGCATCCCAGCGGGCGCAGAAAGTGGCCACGCTCTCCAGGCTTTTAGGCAGAGTGCGACGAATATCAACATTTCTCCAACATAGGTGTGTCCGGTCCACGGCGTCATCCTTACTTGTGGGATATTCTCCTCCCCAACAGGAAATGGCAAAGAGCCCAGCAAAGCTGGTCACATGATCCCTCCTAGGCTCCGCCTACCCCAGTCATTCTCTTTGCCGTTGTACAGGCAACATCTCCACGGAGATGGCTTAGAGTTTTTTAGTGTTTAACTGTAGTTTTTATTATTCAATCAAGAGTTTGTTATTTTGAAATAGTGCTGGTATGTACTATTTACTCAGAAACAGAAAAGAGATGAAGATTTCTGTTTGTATGAGGAAAATGATTTTAGCAACCGTAACTAAAATCCATGGCTGTTCCACACAGGACTGTTGAGAGCAATTAACTTCAGTTGGGGGAACAGTATGCAGTCTCTTGCTGCTTGAGGTATGACACATTCTAACAAGACGATGTAATGCTGGAAGCTGTCATTTTCCCTATGGGATCCAGTAAGCCATGTTTATTACGATCGTAAATAAGGGCTTCACAAGGGCTTATTAAGACTGTAGACTTTTCTGGGCTAAATCGATTCATTATTAACACATATTTAGCCTTGAGGAATCATTTTATCTGGGTATTTTGATATAAGAATATCGGCAGGCACTGTATTAGACACCTTATTCCTTAGGGGCTTTCCCAAAGCATAAGCAGAGCCTCATTTTCGCGCCGGTGTGGCGCACTTGTTTTTGAGAGGCATGGCATGCAGTCGCATGTGTGAGGAGCTCTGATACTTAGAAAAGACTTTCTGAAGGCGTCATTTGGTATCGTATTCCCCTTTGGGCTTGGTTGGGTCTCAGCAAAGCAGATACCAGGGACTGTAAAGGGGTTAAAGTTTAAAACGGCTCCGGTTCCGTTATTTTAAGGGTTAAAGCTTCCAAATTTGGTGTGCAATACTTTTAAACCTGCCACTGCTACCAAGACTGCATGAAATGTTGGCCCCCGATCCGGGACCGGATCTGGTGGGGGGCAGACTCTCTCTCTTCGCTCAGGCTTGGGCAAGAGATGTTCTGGATCCTTGGGCGCTAGAAATAGTCTCCCAAGGTTATCTTCTGGAATTCAAGGGACTTCCCCCAAGGGGGAGGTTCCACAGGTCTCAGTTGTCTTCAGACCACATAAAAGGACAGGCATTCTTACATTGTGTAGAAGACCTGTTAAAAATGGGAGTGATTCATCCTGTTCCATTAAGAGAACAAGGGATGGGGTTCTACTCCAATCTGTTCATAGTTCCCAAAAAAGAGGGAACGTTCAGACCAATCTTAGATCTCAAGATCTTAAACAAGTTTCTCAGGGTTCCATCGTTCAAGATGGAAACCATTCGAACTATTCTTCCTTCCATCCAGGAAGGTCAATTCATGACCATGGTGGATTTAAAGGATGCGTATCTACATATTCCTATCCACAAGGAACATCATCGGTTCCTAAGGTTCGCATTCCTGGACAAGCATTACCAGTTCGTGGCGCTTCCTTTCGGATTAGCCACTGCTCCAAGGATTTTCACAAAGGTACTAGGGTCCCTTCTAGCTGTGCTAAGACCAAGGGGCATTGCTGTAGTACCTTACTTGGACGACATTCTGATTCAAGCGTCGTCCCTTCCTCAAGCAAAGGCTCACACGGACATCGTCCTGGCCTTTCTCAGATCTCACGGATGGAAAGTGAACGTGGAAAAGAGTTCTCTATCTCCGTCAACAAAGGTTTCCTTCTTGGGAACAATAATAGACTCCTTAGAAATGAGGATATTTCTGACAGAGGCCAGAAAAACAAAGCTTCTAGACTCTTGTCGGATACTTCATTCCGTTCCTCTTCCTTCCATAGCTCAGTGCATGGAAGTGATCGGGTTGATGGTAGCGGCAATGGACATAGTTCCTTTTGCGCGCATTCATCTAAGACCATTACAACTGTGCATGCTCAGTCAGTGGAATGGGGATTATACAGACTTGTCTCCGAAGATACAAGTAAATCAGAGGACCAGAGACTCACTCCGTTGGTGGCTGTCCCTGGACAACCTGTCACAAGGGATGACATTCCGGGGCGGAGTCTCACTCCTGCCACCTGTCCGCTATCCACATCCCAGGAGTGGAAAATTGGGAAGCGGATTTTCTGAGTCGTCAGACATTGCATCCGGGGGAGTGGGAACTCCATCCGGAAATCTTTGCCCAAGTCACTCAGCTGTGGGGCATTCCAGACATGGATCTGATGGCATCTCGTCAGAACTTCAAAGTTCCTTGCTACGGGTCCAGATCCAGGGATCCCAAGGCGGCTCTAGTGGATGCACTAGTAGCACCTTGGACCTTCAAACTAGCTTATGTGTTCCCGCCGTTTCCTCTCATCCCCAGGCTGGTAGCCAGGATCAATCAGGAGAGGGCGTCGGTGATCTTGATAGCTCCTGCGTGGCCACGCAGGACTTGGTATGCAGATCTGGTGAATATGTCATCGGCTCCACCGTGGAAGCTACCTTTGAGACGAGACCTTCTTGTTCAGGGTCCGTTCGAACATCCGAACCTGGTTTCACTCCAGCTGACTGCTTGGAGATTGAACGCTTGATCTTATCGAAGCGAGGGTTCTCAGATTCTGTTATCGATACTCTTGTTCAGGCCAGAAAGCCTGTAACTAGAAAGATTTACCACAAAATTTGGAAAAAATATATCTGTTGGTGTGAATCTAAAGGATTCCCTTGGGACAAGGTTAAGATTCCTAAGATTCTATCTTTCCTTCAAGAAGGATTGGAAAAAGGATTATCTGCAAGTTCCCTGAAGGGACAGATTTCTGCCTTGTCTGTGTTACTTCACAAAAAGCTGGCAGCTGTGCCAGATGTTCAAGCCTTTGTTCAGGCTCTGGTTAGAATTAAGCCTGTTTACAAACCTTTGACTCCTCCTTGGAGTCTCAATTTAGTTCTTTCAGTTCTTCAGGGGGTTCCGTTTGAACCCTTACATTCCGTTGATATTAAGTTATTATCTTGGAAAGTTTTGTTTTTAGTTGCAATCTCTTCTGCTAGAAGAGTTTCAGAATTATCTGCTCTGCAGTGTTCTCCTCCTTATCTGGTGTTCCATGCAGATAAGGTGGTTTTACGTACTAAACCTGGTTTTCTTCCAAAAGTTGTTTCTAACAAAAACATTAACCAGGAGATTATCGTACCTTCTCTGTGTCCGAAACCAGTTTCAAAGAAGGAACGTTTGTTGCACAATTTGGATGTTGTTCGCGCTCTAAAATTCTATTTAGATGCTACAAAGGATTTTAGACAAACATCTTCCTTGTTTGTTGTTTATTCTGGTAAAAGGAGAGGTCAAAAAGCAACTTCTACCTCTCTCTCTTTTTGGATTAAAAGCATCATCAGATTGGCTTACGAGACTGCCGGACGGCAGCCTCCCGAAAGAATCACAGCTCATTCCACTAGGGCTGTGGCTTCCACATGGGCCTTCAAGAACGAGGCTTCTGTTGATCAGATATGTAGGGCAGCGACTTGGTCTTCACTGCACACTTTTACCAAATTTTACAAGTTTGATACTTTTGCTTCTTCTGAGGCTATTTTTGGGAGAAAGGTTTTGCAAGCCGTGGTGCCTTCCATTTAGGTGACCTGATTTGCTCCCTCCCTTCATCCGTGTCCTAAAGCTTTGGTATTGGTTCCCACAAGTAAGGATGACGCCGTGGACCGGACACACCTATGTTGGAGAAAACAGAATTTATGTTTACCTGATAAATTACTTTCTCCAACGGTGTGTCCGGTCCACGGCCCGCCCTGGTTTTTTTAATCAGGTCTGATAATTTATTTTCTTTAACTACAGTCACCACGGTACCATATGGTTTCTCCTATGCAAATATTCCTCCTTAAACGTCGGTCGAATGACTGGGGTAGGCGGAGCCTAGGAGGGATCATGTGACCAGCTTTGCTGGGCTCTTTGCCATTTCCTGTTGGGGAGGAGAATATCCCACAAGTAAGGATGACGCCGTGGACCGGACACACCGTTGGAGAAAGTAATTTATCAGGTAAACATAAATTCTGTTTTTTTCACCACAGCACTACAGCAAACCACTGTCTGAAAGAAAAACAGAAATGTCTTGGCCTGAAGAATCATAAGCTGATAACTGATGTGACAACAAGGTGGAACAGCTCATATGACATGGTCGAGAGGTTCTTAGAACAGCAACCTGCAATCTGTGCCACATTGTTGTCTCCAGAAGTCAGAAAAAGTGAGTCAGATCTCTGCACTCTCAACGAAACAGATGTGTCAAATGCAGAGGATGCTGTGAGTGCATTAAAGCCAATGAAAGATGCAACCACACTGATGTCAGAAGAGCGCAATCCAACTGTTTCTCTCATTGCCCCTCTAAATGCACAACTGCTCCAGAACATGACAGACACCATGGGAGACACACCCATGATCCATGAGATCAAGAATGCCATCAAAACAGATCTCCTGAAGAGGTACAGCAGTGAGGCAGAGAAGAAGATACTTTATACAGCCTCTGCCCTGGATCCTCGTTTTAAGGGACTGCCTTTTATTCTCACAGAGGAGGAGAGATTGGAGATATACAGAGGAGTGACTGAGGAGGCTGCATCCTTGGAGGTAATTTTAATTGCATCATGTTTCTTGAAAAATGTATAAATTGAAAACAAACATAAAAAATACCATCCATAACAAAATAGGATTAGCTAGCAGTAGCTTGCTTAGTAGCTAGTTTAATGAGTACAAGGTTTATTTATATAAGACAGTTCGAAAACGCCACAGTCAGTCAACTTTCCTCCTCCTCCGTCCACTCCTAATAGATGTGAGCTGTTGCATGCATTTATTTATGCATTACTGTCTCTCTGAGCACACACATAGCATTAGCTGGCTGGCTGCTCGAGGTAATAATGAATGCTATTTTTTTCTATTCTTTTGCTCAAACACAGATTGAGTGTACTAGTACAGTTACATCTAGGAGGACAAACGTGGATGAAGTGCCACTGCCTGAGGGAAAAGAAACTCTGGAAGAAGAATCACCCATCGAGGAGGATAACCCTTCTCCACATCGCTGCTCATGACTTTGCTGGGACAGTCTTTCACTGACACTGAAGGTACAATAGAACCCAAGACCCCCTATGCCAAGGCTGAAGAGGAAATAGAGAAATATTGTAAAGCCCCATCTCTGCCTCTCACTGAAGACCCTTTGAAGTGGTGGCATGTACATGAGGTCATATTTCCCCTCCTCTCTCATTTGTCAAAGTGATACTTGTGTATCCCAGGTACAAGCGTGTCTGCAGAGCGGGTTTTCTCCACTGCAGGAGATGTGGTAACGGCAAAAAGAAGCACCCTCAAACCAGAGCATGTGGATCAACTAGTGTTCTTTCAGAAAAACCTACATATTCCATAATTCTGAGTAGTGATTCAGGTTTCTTTTGTATTGTGTGTGTGCCCCACTGCCCAGTGCAGTACTGTTAAGTTATTTTATATTTGTTAATGTTATAGCTTTTTGAAAAATGAAGCTTAAAACCTTGAGTAAATCTTTGTTGGATCACAAAATATACTAGTACACTACACGACACGACCGACCACGTCACTCTGTCACAGTCACACACACAATACAAAAGAAACAACACACAACTGCACACACCTCATGTGTGCGTGTCAGTGTCACCCTTCTTCACCATGATTCACTCTTCTTATGATGTGTGTTTTTTTTGGTATTGTTTGACTGTGTGTGACTGTGACTGTGTGTGTGTTGTGTAACAATATATTTGTGATCCCATAAAGATAATCAAAGTTAGTAAATCTAGTAGTTCAATGCTACTTGTTGTATAATGTCTATTACTACTTCTAGTGTTACTGTGATGTTTGCCAATCAGGAAGTGCTCTGTTTTGTAGATGTTGTGCTATTGTTTACAGCACACCTGTATTGTTTGCAATGCAGTGAGTGCATATTGCATAAGGGATTATTCACACTAAAAATTGTCTATTTTAAATAGACCCTTTAAGAAAGATATCATATGTTTTGTTTATGATCCCAAATGCCATCCCACTCCCAGGCAGATCTGTAGGGGCTAACCTAATATAACCAACCAGTTAACAATAACAATGTGTGTACTGTCTAACTGTCTTTATGAGTGTGTGAGTGTGACTGTGAGTGAGTGCCAGTTTGAATGTTGTTTGTATGTATCTATGAGTGTGTGTGAGACTGAGTGCCTTAACTGCCTTTGAATGTTTTTGTTTGTATGTGTGTCTGTCTATGAGTGTGAGTGTGACTGTGGCTGACTGGCTGTGGTGCCTTTGAATGTTTTTGTTTGTGTGTGTCCCACTGTCTAGTGTCTGTCTAGTGTCTAACTGTCTATGAGTGTGCAGAGAGTGAGACCACTGAAGCCAAACCACTATTATTAGGGGAAGGAAAAGCCTTGACGGAATAAATTGTAAATTGAAGCTTAAAACCTTGAGTAAATCTTTATTGGATCACAAATATACTGTACAGACAGTACACAGCACACACACACACACACAACAGCACAATACAAAAATAAAGCACACACACCTCAGGTGAGTGGCGTGCCACCCTTTCTTCACCATGATTTACTCCTTGATGTCTGTAGGCTTTTTTATGTATTGTTTGTGTGTGTGTGTGTGTGACTGTGTGTACTGTTCAGTGACAGACTCAGTCACTGTTCAGTTGTGTGTAGTACTGCTTTAACAGTAACTAATAACTAACTAATTATATTTGTGATCCCATAAAGATAATATAATAATCAAGAAGAAACTGCAGTTATAGTAGTTCAGTTCAATGCTACTTGTTTTAAATGTCTCTAGTACTAATGTAACTGTGTAAACTAATTGTATATGTCACATGTGTGTTGTGTGCACACTCTGTGCTGTGTGTTGTGTTCCAGATTCACGTGATGTTTGTTTGCCACAAATTGAAGTCATGAAGGCACAGTGGAGTGCACCTGTAATTTTGTACTGCATATAAGGGATTTATGTTTTGTTTTCTGAGGAAGACAATTTTCACACAAATAAGAAATAAGGTATTATGGTGGTAACTTAAGCTTAACCTATCTATTTTGGTTTTAATTTAATGTCTATTATTATATTATTATTACTAAGTAAGTAAAGACATTAAATTAAAACCAACATAGATAGGTTAGCCATTTATTTGTTGTTTATGTTTCTTTACAAGTGTATAGTGTACTATATATATAAAATATACATTTAAATATTTTCTTTTATTGAAGAAGTACACTGCAAGCACTGCACTTTTTACACTACTCTGTAACTACAGTTTAATGCCATAATAGTGTTTCCAAACCAATACGATTGCCATTTAGTATTTACTATTCTATAAAATGTTGTTGTCTGCTGTGTGATGATCCTTGTGAATAGGGATATGAAGGTATGCATCCACGGTAGTCATATATTGACCCTCCTGGATCATTGGTAAAATTGTTCGGATAGTCTCCATCTTGAACGATGGGACTCTGAGAAACTTGTTTAGACACTTGAGATCTAAAATGGGTCTGAAAGTTTCCTCTTTTTTGGGACCCACGAAAAGATTTGAGTAAAACCCCTGCCCCCGTTCCAGTCTTGGAACGGGACAAATTACTCCCATAGTAGAGAGGTATTTTTTTTTGGGAACCACAAAAAGATTTGAGTAAAACCCCTGCCCCTGTTCCAGTCTTGGAACGGGACAAATTACTCCCATAGTAGAGAGGTCTTTTACACAACATAAGAACGCCTCTCTTTTTATATGGTCTACAGACAATCGTGAAAGAAGAAATTTCCCTCTTGGGAGAAAATCCCTGAATTCCAGCTGATACCCGTGGGTCACAATTTCCGGTGCACAGGGGTCCTGAACATCTCTCACCCAAGCCTGGGCAAAGAAAGAAAGTCTGCACCCTACTAGATCCGGTCCCAGATCGGGGGCCGCCCCTTCATGCTGTATTTGTAGCAGCAGCGGGCTTCTTGGATTGTTTACCTTTGTTCCAAGCCTGGTTGGTTCTCCAGACGGACTTGGACTGAGCAAAATTCCCTTCCTGCTTTGTAGAGGAAGAGGAAGCAGAGGGTACTCCCTTAAAATTTCGAAAAGGAACGAAAATTATTTTGTTTACCCCTCATCTTAACAGACTTATCCTGAGGTAGGGCGTGACCTTTACCTCCAGTAATGTCAGAAATGATTTCCTTCAACTTGAAAGGAATAGCTAAGAGCTTAGATTTTGATGACACCTCAGCAGACCATGATTTTAACCATAACGCTCTAAAATGGCAAATCCTGCATTTTTCGCCGCCAATTTAGCAATTTGAAAGGCGGCATCTGTAATAAAAGAATTAGCTAGCTTGAGAGCCTTAATTCTATCCAAAATGTCCTCTAAAGGGGTCTCAACCTTCAGAGACTCTTCTAGAGCATCAAACCAAAAAGCTGCTGCAGTAAGTAACTGGAACAATGTAAGCTGTTGGTTGTAAAAGAAAACCCTGATGAATAAATAATTTATTTAGAAGACCCTCTAACTTCTTATCCATAGGGTCTTTAAAAGCACAACTGTCTTCAATAGGTATAGTTGTACGCTTAGCCAGGGTAGAAATAGCTCCCTCCACCTTAGGGACCGACTGCCAAGAGTCCCGAATGGTGTCTGATATGGGATACATTTTCTTGAAAGTAGGAGGAGGAGAGAACGGTATACCCGATCTGTCCCATTCCTTCTTTATAATTTCCGAAATTCTTCTAGGAACCGTAAAAACATCAGTATAAGTAGGTACCTCTAGATATTTGTTCATCTTACACAATTTCTCTGGTGGTATCACATCCAGAGTGACAAAAACCTCCGGAAGTAATAGGCGGAGGTGTTCAAGCTACAATTTAAAGGACATGACGTCCAAATCTGTCTGAGGTAACATACTTCCTGGGTCTGAAAGTTCTCCCTCAGACAACAATTCCCTGACCCCCAACTCAAAGCCCTGTGAGGGTACATTGGAAATAGCCAACAAAACATCAGAGGATTCAGTATTCACATTAATACCTGACCTACTGCGTTTACCCTGTAACACTGGTAACTTAGATAATACCTCTGTAAGGGTAGTTGACATAACTGCAGCCATATCCTGCAACGTAAAAGAATTAGACGCACTTGAGGTACTTGGCGTCGCTTGTGTGGGCGTTAAAGGTTGTGACACTTGGGGAGAATTAGATGGCATATCCTGATTCTCTTCAGACTGAGAATCATCCTTAGGCACACACTTTCTTTACATAAAATATGCTTTTTACATTGTAAGGCCCTTTCAGTACAAGAGGTACACAAAGTAAGAGGGTGGTTCCACAATGGCTTCTAAACACATAGAACAATTAGTTTCCTCAATGTCAGACATGTTGAACAGACTAGAAATAACCACAATAGTCGTAGATCACTTCATTTATTGATTCAAACAACTTTTTAAAAAATGTGTACTGCGCCTTTAAGAAATAAAAAGCGCACAATTTTTTCTCAAACTGCTTAAAACGTTAAAAAACGCTACACAATTAAATATGATGATTCAATTGGCCCAAAAATTATTGCACCCTATAGGTAAAGGGTGAATTTAACCTCTAAGAGACATTTTAACCAAAAAATATATCTTAACTGAAAAAGCTCTGCTGTGGCGCCTACCTGCCCCCAGGGTACTGCAAAATTACTCGACAACAATCCGGTGAACAGAACACAAGTTTAGGCCCACCAGAGCTAATGCCTGCTGCCTTCTCAGTCAGAGTAAACTGCGCGTCTGAGCGTGCGAAATAGGTCCCGCCCATCATGGACATCGTCCTAATAGTCTGTTTAACCGCATGGAAAGCGGTTTGAAAATAAGCCATGTGGTCCCCTTAAACTCTTAATAAAAACTGCAGCCCTATTGACTTTTAAATAAAATAAAAAATGTCAAGCTGCCTCTCCCAGTGTCCAGCCCAATACAGTATCAAAGCAAAATGTATAAACACAGGATTTTCAGTAACACCCTCAGTGTACAGGTCCACTGCTTACCCCTTCCCTTGCAGGGAAAAAATGTCAGCCAGTTCTAATATACAAAGTCTCCTCAGAAATAAAAGACTGAACATACCTCAATGCTGCATGTAGCATGAAACCGTACTCCACACTGAAGATTTCTCTTGCACTACCTTCAGAAGCTCTGTGGGAACCAACATGGATCTTAGTTACATCTGCTAAGATCATCAACCTCAGGGCAGAAATCTTCTTTCATATCTCCCTGAGGAAAATAGTACTCACCGGTACCATTTAAAATAAAAACTCCTTGATTGAAGAATCTAAAACTAACACGTCACTTTACCTCTTCCTATTACTAACACAGGCAAAGAGAATGACTGGGGGTGGAGGGAAGGGAGGAGCTATATATACAGCTCTGCTGTGGTGCTCTTTGCCACTTCCTGTTAGCAGGAGGTTAATAATCCACAAGTAAGGATGAAATCCGTGGACTCGTCATATCTTGTAGAAGAAAATTTTTTTAGACTCGTTAGTTCTAAAATTGGTCTGAAGGTTCCCTCCTTTTTGGGAACCACAAACAGATTGGAATAAAAACCCTGAATCTTGTTCCTGTACTGAGACGGGAACAATCACTCCCAGGGCAACAAGGTCTCTTACACAATTTAAGAACACCTATCATTTTGTCTGGTCTGCAGATAATCTTGGAAGAAGAAACCTGCCTCTGGGAGGAAAACTTTTGAATTCCAATTTGTATCCCTGAGACACTATTTCTATTGCCCAAGGATCCTGAACGTCCCGAACCCAAGCCAAGCCTGAACGAAGGACAGTCTGCCCCCCACCAGATCCGGTTCCGGATTGGGGGCATACCCTTCATGCTGTTTTGGATTCAATAGCAGGCTTCTTGGATTGTTTACCTTTGTTCCAAGACTGGTTGGGTCTATATGTAGGCTTAGATTGCTCCTGCTTAGAGGAGGAAGAGGAAGAATTTCCCTTGAAATTTCGAAAGGAACGGAAATTACTATGTTGTCCCTTTTGTTTGTTTCTCTTATCCTGAGGAAGGAGATGACCCTTACCTCCCGTGATATCAGAAATAATTTCCGTCAGGCCAGGTCCAAACAAGGTCTTCCCCTTGTAAGGAATCACTAAAAGCTTAGATTTAGAGGACACATCCGCAGACCAAGGTTTTAACCATAAGGCTCTGCGGGTAGGATAGAGAAACCTGAACTCTTAGCTGCCAGTTTGGTAATCTGAAGAAAAGTGTCCATAATGAAAGCATTAGCTAGCTTCAGAGCTTTTATCCTGTCTTGGATCTCCTCCAAAGAAGTCTCAGTCCTGAGAGACTCGGACAAAGCATCAAACCAATATGCTGCTGCGCTAGTGACTGTTGCAATGCACGCAGCAGGTTGTAATAGTAGAGCCTGGTGAACATAAATCATTTTAAGTAAACCCTCTAACTTCTTATCCATAGGGTCTTTGAAAGCACAACTATCCTCTATGGGAATAGTGGTTCTCTTGGCTAAGGTGGAAATAGCTCCTTCCACCTTAGGAACTGTTTGCCAGGCTTCCTTAAAAGAGTCAGCTATGGGAAACATCTTCTTAAAAATAGAAGAAGGAGAAAAGGGAATGCCTGGTCTCTCCTACTCCTTAGTAACAATCTCCGAAGCTAGCTTTGGAACCGGAAATACATCTGAGTACGAAGGAACTTCAAAATATCTGTCTAATTTACTAGCCTTCGCAGGGCGACCACAGCCGTGGAGTCACAGTCGTCTAAAGTAGCCAAAACCTCTGAGTAGTAGGCGGAGGTGTTCTAGCTTAAACCTAAAAGTTACAACCTCTAAATCTGTCAGAGGCAATGAACCTTCTGAATCTGAGATGAAACAGCAGTACCCTTTTCTTCATGGCCTTGGGAGGATACCTCCGAAACTGCAACAGTTGCATCAAAACTGACTGAATGTCTGGTTTTCCTCTTACGTTTGCCCTGCAATTTTGGGAAAGCAGACAATGCATAAGAAATTGTAGAAGACATGAGAGAAGCAATGTCCTTTAAAGTAACTCCAGCGGGAGCTATAGCAGAAGTGCAGGGCACTGCTTGTGTGGGCAGTAAATTTTGGGACACTTGGGGAGAAAGCTGCGGCATACCTTGAACCTCATAATTAGACTCTTGGACAGTATCCGCCTTTGAAAAGTTTTGGTCAGAAAAAATATTTTCCCTATAGATTAAAGTCCTCTCAATACATGAGGGACAGAAAGGGATAGGTGGTTCCACATTTGCATCAAAACACAAGGAGCAAGTAACACTTTGCAAGTCTCCTTGGTCCATACTGAGTTCCAATAGTATAATTATGCAATAAAAACTTTACCAAAAAAAACAAAAAAAAATATGCAAAAAACCGTTACTGTTACAACTTTTTTTACTGTACAATCAAAAAGTGTACTCACAGAGGTTATAGATCAATAAAAATGAATTAATTTCTATGTAGACACCCCTACACCTCAGCAACTCTGCTGAGGTGCCTACCTGCCAAACGGACTTCACTCCCACTTGTTGAAATGAAACGATCCGGGCTACAGCGACACAAAAAAACGGAACAATAAATAACACTAGAACCGCCTGCCTTAATGTGATTAGAAAACCATGCAATTCTAGTGACACATTCCTCATCCTTCTCTGCCACAGAAGAGATGCTGCATACTGTGCAGATCCCGGAAGCGTGCAAATGAAGCCCCACCCATCGTGGGCGTTACTGCATTCTCACCCGACTGGCTTATTATATGTTTAAGCCGTAGGAACCACCATTAGTAAAATTTAAAAATAGCTCAACTCCCAGCCCCAGTGCCTGCAATTATGGCTGTCAAGTACCCTCCTGTCCAGAGAGCTTAATGTCCCAAATATAAAGAGCTCCTTATTTCAATGAGCCTTATATTTTTAATTGAATAAATTATAGTGCCCACTTTCCTCTGAGTTAAATGTCTTTTGACCCCAGAATAAACAAGTCAGCACTTACCTTAAAAATCTGCCCAACAGCAGGGCAGCTCAGCAGGTTTATGAGGTCCTCTTCCCTCACATAGCCCTGTGGATAAATATAAAGCTTGAGTAATCTTACTTAAGCCATCAGAGTTAGGGCAGCATCAATGTATGGGAGGCACAGTGAGAATTATGTCCCACAAGTTCCCATTGCTCTAAAGCCACCAAGGCTCTGCTGAAGAGAATAACATGGACTACAGCTAAACCCTAGAACAAAGCAGCACAATCTTGCACTACTTTAAAAAAAATAAACTCTTGATTGAAGAATCTAATCTAACACCTCACTTTACCGCTTCCTATCACTAACGTAGGCAAAGAGAATGACTGGAGTGGGAAGGAAGGGAGGAGCTATTTAACAGCTCTGCTGTGGTGCTCTTTGCCTCATCCTGCTGACCAGGAGGTGAATATCCCATTAGTAATTAAGATGATCTGTGGACTCATTGTGTCTCTTAAAAAAGAAAAGATTGGAATAGTACCCTAGACCCTGTTCTGCTTGGGGTACTGGTATGATAACGCCGAGAGAGGTGATATCTCTAACACACTCTAGAAAGGCCTCTCTCTTTGCTGGTCTTGAAGACAGGTTTGACAGGAGGAATCTGCCCCTGGGCGGATGGGATCTGCACCCTATCCTGTAACCCTGGGTGACCACTTCCAGAACCCAAGGGCCCTGAACGTCCTGCAACCAGGCTTCTGGGAAGAGATAGAATCTGCTCCCTACTTGGTGCAGAGACCGGTCGGGGGCCACCCATTCATGACAATTTTGTTTTTCATCGGCTTTCTTGCTCTGCTTAGACTTGTTCCAAGATTGAGTCGGATTCCAAGTTCCCTTGGACTGGTCCGCTTTCGCGGTGGGCTGCTGGCGCTGGGCCTTGTCCGCATGAAAGGGAAATGGACTAAGCGCCTACCTGTGAAACCTCCAAACGATACCCAATTAGGACAATGAGCGGCCACACACCCCTCTCCAGCCACCAATAGCGGCGCCTGTAAATAGTCGTGACGTCACGGCCAATAGACAAGGCTGAATATCGACATAACATACCGTCAAACAGCATAATAATCTGACAATCCTAGACTAGTAAATATTTTGTCTACAGCACTCTGAAACATTGAATAATTTGGAATCGCCAGATAAGGTGTCTATAGATATAGATTTATCAATATTGATAACAATCTGAACCGGAAGTGACATCACTACCCTAGGAGGCAAGGTCAATTAATGAAGGTTCATTGTTCAACTACAAAATCTATATGATATATCTGATGTATTATTTGAAAGTATATGATGGAAGAAATACATAGGGTTTATAATAACATTAAAGATACATTTTTTGGAATATCGTACAAACCGGAAGTCCCATGTTACATGACATCCGGTCAATTATGTTTTGCCATTATTTAAGGCCACCAGGTATATCGACAAACCAGTCTTGATAAACACCTAGTAAGGGCCGAAACGCGTAGACAGAGTACTGGTAAGCCTTGTTCTAATATTTTTATTGTTGAAAAACGATCTATACTATATTTTATTATTTTCTCTAGGAGGATATCACTTTCTGTTTGCCACATACTTTCAAAATCACTGTGGTATTCAAAACATCAAAAAATAACTGTGGTATTTGTGATTGCCATTTTTTCTTCACATTAGAAATTCACGGATGACACTTTGTTTTCTACATTTGACATTCACTCTTTTTTTTCTCACACACTAATTGCAATTTGTTGAAGGATTATATTTTTTTGTATTTTTAAATAAATTTTTGACCATCTGATTGTTTCACTATTTATTGGACACATTGTTTTTGGACACATTGAATTAATGGATTATTGATTATTGGATTCTGTTTGGAATTACTTACAATTCTATTTTTGACTATCACATCTTTATTGGACATAGAGGATACTGCATTTAGAATATATTAACTTACACTTCACCATACTAGGCCTGAAATTCAAGGTTTTAGAAGAGATACTTTTTTATCTTTTTATCTTTTATACTATTGACCACTGTATATTTTATTGTATTGTGTTTTAACATTTGTATTTAGCATGGATCCATGAGATTGTCTATTATTATATGTATTTATAAGTTATAAGTTATTTTAAATGTATTTATCCAACTATTGTCCTCGTTGAAATTTCCTTTGCCTCCGTTTGGTCAGGCGCCTGGGTTTATTATTATTATCTATCCGCATGAAAGGGACGAAAAGTAGATCCCTTAGGCTTAGCCTTCTTATCCTGCGGTAGGAAAGCTCCCTTGCATCTCGTAACCGTGGATATGATCGAATCCAATCCTGAACCGAACAGAATCTTTCCTTGAAAAGGCAGGGAAAACAGCCTCGACTTAGAGGTCATGTCCGCAGACCAAGACTTTAGCCACAGAGCCCTGCACGCTAAAACTGAAAAACCTGATACCTTAGCATTCAGGCGAATAATTTGCATATTGGCATCACAGATAAGAATTGGCAACCTTTAGTGTTGTGACAAAAGGCAAAGAATGACTGGGGGATGAGGAAAGTTTGTTTGAGCCTTTGGATGGGGTGTCTCTGCCTCCTCCTGGTGGCCAGGTTCTTGATTCCCAACAGTAATGAATGAAGCTGTGGACTCTCCTCCCCTTTAGATGGAAATGCTGACACATGGGTGTGATCCTTTTTCAACTCAGTGATTCTGTTTTTGAATTGTCTTTATTTTTGCCTGACATGTTTGTGTTATGTCTTTCACATGGATCTTATAAGTTGCACTGACTAATTACAACTGGATAAACAAAAACTGTCTGTCTTTATTTCAGGCTGCAAAGCAACAAAATGTGATTATTTTAAATCCCCACTGTACATTATTAGAACTAAATAGTATACATTATTAGAGCTAGCTAAATAGTGTACCTTATTAGAGCGAAATAGTGTACCTTATTAGAGCGAAATAGTGTACATTATTAGAGCTAAATAGTGTACATTATTAGAGCTAAATAGTGTACCTTATTAGAGCTAAATAGTGTACCTTATTAGAGCTAAATAGTGTACCTTATTAGAGCTAAATAGTGTACCTTATTAGAGCGAAATAGTGTACCTTATTAGAGCGAAATAGTGTACCTTATTAGAGCGAAATAGTGTACATTATTAGAGCTAAATAGTGTACATTATTAGAGCTAAATAGTGTACCTTATTAGAGCTAAATAGTGTACCTTATTAGAGCTAAATAGTGTACATTATTAGAGCTAAATAGTGTACCTTATTAGAGCTAAATAGTGTACCTTATTAGAGCTAAATAGTGTACATTATTAGAGCGAAATAGTGTACCTTATTAGAGCGAAATAGTGTACATTATTAGAGCGAAATAGTGTACCTTATTAGAGCTAAATAGTGTACCTTATTAGAGCTAAATAGTGTACCTTATTAGAGCTAAATAGTGTACCTTATTAGAGCTAAATAGTGTACCTTATTAGAGCTAAATAGTGTACCTTATTAGAGCTAAATATTGCACCTTATTATAGCTAAATGATTAACCTTATTAGAGCTAAATAGTGAATATTAGCTCCTCAAATTAGATATCTAGGATAACACAGCTCTAAGAAAACATGGAAACCTATAATGCTGTTAAAAACCTTGTACTGTCTTAAAGCCATTGAACCAAGAGTTTAGTTTAAATGCCTTGGTACAGTATTTAGAAACAATATATAGGTTCAAATCTCCAAATCCGGAATTGCATAACCCAAACTTCTTCTGAAACCCAAACTCTTTGATTAATATATATATATATATTTTATTTTATTTTTTTTTAAATAAAAAGAAAATTTATGCTTACCTGATAAATGTATTTATTTTTTGACACGATGAGTCCATGCATCATCTTAATTACTAATGGGATATTCACCTCCTGGTCAGCAGGAGGCAGCAAAAAGAGCACCACAGCAAAGCTGTTAAATAGCTCTTCCCTTCACTCCAACTCCAGTCATTCGACCAAAGTTAAGGATAGAAAGGAAAAACCAAGGTGCAGAGGTGTCTGAAGTTTATAACAACCCACAACCTGTCTTATAAAAACAGGGCGGGCCGTGGACTCATCATGTAAAAGAAGAAATACATTTATCAGGTAAGCATACATTTTATTTTATTTTTTATGACACAATGAGTCCACGGATCATCTTAATTACTAATGGGATTCAATATCCAAGCTAGAGTACACAGATGATACGGGAGGGACAAGACAGGGAACTTAAACAGAAGGCACCACTGCTTGAAGAACCCTTTCTCCCAAAAGCGGTGGCAGCCGAGGGAAAAGTTGAAGCCTTGCCAATCTGATCCACAGAAGCTTCATCTTTGAATGCCCAAGAGGAAGCAACAGCCCTCGTGGAATGAGCCATAACTCTCTCAGGAGGCTGCTGTCCAGCAGTATCATATGTAAACCATATGATAACCCTCAGCCAAAAAGAAAGAGATGTAGACATAGCTTTCTGTACCTTACGGTTCCCTGAGAAAATCACAAACAAAGAAGAAGACTGACAAAAGTTCTTAGTCACCTGCAGGAAAAAAAAAACTCTAAAGCACGGACCACGTCCAAATTTTACAGAAGTTGTTCATTCTGAGAAGAAGGATTAGGAGACAAAGAAGGAACAACAATCTTCTGATTACTGTTCTGATCAGAAACAAACTTAAGAAGAAATCCTAATTTATTATGTAAAACTACCTTATCCGAATGGAAACGAAGGTAAGGAAACTCATACTGCAATGCCGAGAGCTCTGACACTCTATGAGCAGATGAAATAGCAACAAGAAATAAAACTTTCCAATATAACAATTTAATATCTAAGGAAAGCATAGACTCAAATGGAGCCCAACTAAATTAAGACTCCATGGAGGAGTAATTGTTTTGAACACAGGCCTAATCCTGACCAAGGCCTGACAAAAAGATTGTACATCTGGGACATCCGCCAGACGATTGTGAAACAAAATAGATAAAACCGAGATTTGACTGTTTAGGGAACTTGTCAATAAACCCTTTTATTTTTTATGACACAATGAGTTCACAGATCATCTTAATTATTAATGGGATATTCACCTCTTGGTCAGCAGGAGGAGGCAAAGAGCACCACAGCAGAGCTGTTAAATAGCTCCTCCCTTCCCTCCTACTCCTGTTATTCTCTTTGCCTACGTTAGTGATAGGAAGAGGTAAAGTGAGGTGTTAGTATAGATTCTTCAATCAAGAGTTTATTATTTTTTGAAATAGTGCAAGATGTGCTGTTTTTTCTTAGGGTGTAGCCGTAGTCCATATCGGTCTCTTCAGTAGAGCCTTGCTGCCCTATCTCCTTACGTCTGAGGTATTCAGTGACTCAGCATTTTGTTTTCCTCAGGTCAATGTGAGGGAGAGGACCTCTCAAGCCTGAGAGCTGCCTTACTGCCAGGCAGAAGTCAAGGTAAGTGCTATGTTATTTTTCTGGGGCACAAGGAGACTCAGACAATCAGTTAGCACACTCTATACATAAGGGGCTCTTTATGTGGGGCCGTTTAATTCTTTCCATAGGGGAAAGTATTTGGGCAGTATTATTTAACAGGCACTGGGGCTGGAGTTAAGCTGTTTTTCAAATAATTAGGATGGCTCTGGTGGTTTCACTGTTCGATGTTAGACTTAACACATTCTATACTTTGGCATAAGTTATGCACACGATGGGCGGTGCTTCCGGTGTTTGAGCGCCTTTTCGTAGTGCTTCAGTTTAAGAGAACAGTCTAATCAAGAAGGGCTTATCCGAGCTGTGCATGAGTCACATGGTAAAATTAATCATGCGCTGCTAGTGCAGTGTCGGTATTCCCTTTTCCTCTCAGCGCATCGTTGTTGGTTTCAAAGGAGAAAGCCAATACTAGAACGGATCATCTGAGGAGAGAAATCTAGCTGATATTTGGTCAGGTAGGAGCACTTCAACTGACCGCTGAGGTGCAGAGGTTGTTATTACAAGCGATTTGCATTAAAAATTAATCTGCAGTAAAAAAAAAGGTCATTTTGTATTTAAAGAGACAGTAACAATTTTTTATATTTGATATTTGCAAATACTTTTGAAAGTTTTTATTTTCTATTTGGCAACTTGTGAACAAACATGGACCAGGGGGACTTGCAAGATGTCACCTGTGCTTTATGTTTTCACGCCAATGTGGAACCACCAATCCCTTTTTGTCCTTCATGTATTCAAAGGACTTTAAGTCATAGGGAAAAGTTTTTTTCAGAGCCAGTTCCCTCTAAGGCAGCCATTGTCCAAGAGTCTAACGATGAGGGCCAATATATGCTGCAGCTTTCTTCCCAAGTGTCCCAAATTTTTCCGCCCTCACAAGCAGTGCCCTGCACTTCAGCTATAGTCCCTTCTGGGATTTTGTTATAAGTCATAGCTTCTCTCATGTCTTCTACTATTTCTGATGCTCTGTCTGCATTTCCAATGTTAAAAGGTAAACGTAAGAGGAAAGCCAGATATTCTGTAAGCGAGGTTTCTGATGCAGTTGTTGCAGTTTCGAAGGTATCCTCCCAACGACCTGAAGAGGAAGGTACTGCGGTAGCTTCTGAAGGAGAGATTTCAGATTCAGAGAGTTTGTTACCTCTGACAGACTCAGAAGTGCTATCTTTCAGATTTAAACTTGATCAACTTCGCCTGTTACTCAGGGATGTTTTAGTTACCTTGGACGACAGTGACTCCACAGTGGTGGTTATCCCTCAGAAGTCAAGTAAACTGGACACATATTTTGAAGTTCCTTCCTACACAGATGTATTTCCAGTTCCTAAAAGAGCTACTGAAATCATTGCTAAGAAATGGGAGAGACCGGGCATTCCCTTCTCTCCCTCTCCTATTTTTAAGAAAATGTTTCCAATAGCCAATTCTGTTAAAGAGGCTTGGCAAACTGTTCCTAAAGTAGAAGGAGCTGTTTCCAACTTAGCTAAGAGAACTACTATTCCCATAGAGGATAGTTGTGCTTTCAAAGATCTTATGGATAAGGGGTTACTCAAGAAGATTTATGTACACCAGGGTCTGCAGTTGCAACCGGCTGTGTGCATTGCCACGTCACTAGTGCGGCGGCATATTGGTTTGATGCACTGTCTGATGCCCTCAGGACAGAAACTTCTTTGGATGAAATTAAAGATAGGATTAAAGCTCTGAAGCTAGCTAATGCCTTTATTTCAGACGCTTCCCTGCAAGTTATCAAATTGGGAACTAAGATTTTGAGTTTCTCTATTCTAGCCCGCAGAGCCTTATGGTTAAAACCTTAGTCTGCAGATGTTTCATCTAAGTGTAAACGTCTAGCTATTCCCTACAAGGAGAAGACCTTGTTTGGACCTGATCTGAAGGAGATTATTTCTGATATCACGGGAGGTAAGGGTCATCTTCTCCCTCAAAATAAGAGAAATACACAAAAAGGACGGCAGAGCAATTTTCGTTCCTTTCAAAATTTCAAAGGAATCTCTTTATCTTCCTCCTCTAAGCAGGAACAGTCTAAACCTACATGGAGACCCAGTCAGTCTTTGAACAAAGGTAAACAGTCCAAGAAGCCGGTTAGTGATTCCAAGACAGCATGGAGGGCATGCCCCCGATCCGGGACCGGATCTGGTAGGGGGCAGACTTTCCTTCTTTCAAGCCTGGGTTCGGGATGTTCAGGATCCCTGGGAAATAAATAGTGTCTCAGGGATACAAACCGGAGTTCAAACTTTTTTCTCCCAGAGGCAGATTTCTACTTTCAAGATTGTCTGCAGACCAGACAAAGAAAGATGTATTCTTACACTGTGTAGGAGACCCCTCCGCTCTGGGAGTGATTGTTCCCGTTCCAAGTCAGGAACAGGGTTTGGGGTTTTATTCCAATCTGTTTGTGGTGCCCAGAAAAAGAGGGAACCTTCAGGCCAATTTTAGACCTCAAGAGTCTAAACAAGTTTCTGAGTGTACCATCCTTCAAGATGGAAACAATTTGTTCCATTCTTCCATTGATCCAGGAGGGTCAATTAATGACAACAGTGGATTTAAAGGATGCATATCTACATGTTACCATTCACAGGGATCATCACAAGTTCTTAAGGTTTGCCTTCCTGGACAAACACTTCCAGTTTGTGGCTCTTCCTTTCGGTCTTGCCACAGCCCCCAGAATCTTCCCAAAAGTTCTGGGATCTCTGTTGGCGGTGCTTTGATCTTGCGGCATTGCAGTGGCACCTTATATGGACGACATCCTAGTCCAGGCACCATCCTTGCAGCTAGCAAGATCCAACACTGACTTGGTGTTGTCCTTCATATGATCTCACGGGTTTTCTTTTAGAAAAGAGTTCCTTAGTTCCAAGTACAAGGGTAACTTTCTTAGGAACTATAATAGACTCCCTGTCTATGAAGATTTTTCTGACAGAAGTCAGGAAATTAAAGATTATTGATACTTGTGTAGTCCTTCAGTCCATTCCTCGGCCATCAGTGGCTCAGTGCATGGAGTTAATCGGGCTGATGGTGGCGACAACGGACATCATCCCATTTGCTCGCTTCCATCTCAGACCTCTACAGTTAAACATGCTGAGTCAATGGAACGGATATTATGCAGACTTGTCTCCTCGATTGCTTCTGGAGCAGGAGACAAGGGATTTTCTACAATGGTAGTTGTCTCTGGATCAATCTCTCCCAGGGAACCTGCTTTCGCAGACCATCTTGGGTGATTGTGACAACAGATGCCAGCCTTCTCGGGTGGGGAGCAGTCTGGGGCTCTCTAAAGGCTCAGAGAACATGGACTCAGTCGGAGTCTGTTCTACTCATAAACATTCTGGAACTGAGAGCGATCTACAATGCTCTTCTGGCCTGGCCCCAGTTAGCCTCAGTACAGTTTATCAGGTTCCAGTCGGACAACATAATGTCAGTGGCTTACATCAATCATCAGGGAGGAACAAGGAGTTCCTTGGCGATGACAGAGGTATCCAAAGTAATTTGGTGGGCGGAGGCCCATTCTTGCTGCATGTCGGCGATCCACATCACTCGGGTGGACAAGTCGGAGGCGGATTTCCTGAGCAGGTAGACTTTTTTATCCGGGGTAGTGGGAACTCCATCCGGAAGTTTTCTCCAGCCTGATTCTCAAGTGGGGTCAGCCGGAATTAGATCTCATGGCATCGCAACAGAATGCCAAGCTCCCGAAATACGGATCAAGATCCATGGACCCCGAGGCGGAACTGACAAATGCTCTGGCGGCCCCTTGGACCTTCAATCTAGCATGCTTGTTTCCTCGAGTAATTGCTTGAATCAAGCAGGAAAGGGCCTTGGTGATCCTCATAGCACTGGCCTGGCCTCGCAGGATTTGGTATGCAGATCTGGTGGAGATGACATCTCTATCACCTTGGAGACTTCCGTTGAGGAAAGACCTTCTGATTCAGGGGCCCTTCCTTCACCCAAATCTAGTTTCTCTGAAGCTGACTGCTTGGAGATTGAACGTTTGAATTTATCCAAGCGGGGTTTTCTGGCTCTGTTATAGAGACCATGATTCAGGTTTGTAAGCCTGTTACTAGAAGGATTTACCATAAGATTTGGCGTAAATATCTCTATTGGTCTTAATCCAAGGGCTACTCATGGAGTAGAGTTAGAATTCCTAGAATTTTGTCTTTTCTCCAAGAGGGTTTGGAGAAAGGTTTATCGATGAGTTCGCTAAAGGGGCAAATTTTGGCCTTATCTATTTTGTTGCACAAACGTCTGGCAGATGTTCCAGCTGTCCAATCGTTCTGTCAGGCCTTAGTCAGGATCAGGCCTGTGTTCAAACCAGTTACTCATCCATGGAGTCTTAATTTAGTGTTCAAAGTTCTTCAAGGGGCTCCGTTTGAGCCTATGCATTCCTTAGATATTAAGTTGTTATCTTGGAAAGTTTTATTTCTTGTTGCTATTTCTTCTGCTCGGAGGGTGTCAGAACTCTCGGCATTACAATATGAATCTCCTTATCTTATTTTCCATTCAGATAAGGTAGTTTTACGTACAAAATTAGGATTTCTTCCTAAGGTTGTTTATGATAGGAACATTAATCAAGAGATTGTTGTTCCTTCCTTGTGTCCTAATCCTTCTCAGAAGGAAAGACTTCTGCACAATTTGGACGTGGTCCGTGCTTTAAAGTTTTACCTGCAGGCGACTTTTGTCAATCTTCTGCTTTGTTTGTGGTTTTCTCAGGAAAACGTAAGGGGCAGAAAGCTACGGCCACTTCTCTTTCTTTTTTGGCTGAAGAATATCATACATTTTGCATATGAGACTGCTGGACAGCAGCCTCCTGAGAGGGTTACGGCTCATTCCATGAGGGCTGTTGCTTCCTCATGGGCGTTCAAAAATGAAGCTTCTGTGGAACAGATTTGCAAGGCTGCAACTTGGTCCTCTCTTCACACTTTTTCAAAGTTCCACAAATTTGACACTTTTGCCTCGGCTGAGGCAGCTTTTGGGAGAAAGGTTCTTCAAGCAGTGGTGCCTTACATTTAGGTTCCCTGTCTTGTCCCTCCTGTATGATCTGTGTACTTTAGCTTGAGTATTTAATCCCATTAGTAATTAAGATGATCTGTGGACTCATTGTGTCATAAAAAAGAAAAGAAAATGTATGTTTACCTGATCAATATATTTATTTTTGACACAATGAGTCCACAGCCCGCCCTGTGTTGTTAGACAGGTTGTGGGTTATTGTAAACTTCAGACACCTCTGCACCTTGGCTTTTCCTTTTTTCTTCCTAACTTCGGTTGAATGACTGGAGTGGGAGGGAAGGGAGGAGCTATTTAACAGCTCCTCTGTGGTGCTCTTTGCCTCCTCCTGCTGACCAGGAGGTGAATATCCCATTAGTAATTAAGATGATCTGTGGACTCATTGTGTCAAAAAAGAAATAACTTTATCAGGTAAGCATCAATTTTCTTTTTCCAAACTTTCTTGGAGAAATACAAAATTCTAGGAATTCTAATTCTACTCCATGAGTAGCCCTTGGATTCACACCAATAGAATCTTATGGGAAATTTTTCTAGATACAGGCTTGTAAGCCTAAATCATGGTCTCTATGACCAAGTCAGAAAAAACCCCGCTTGGATAAAATTAAACGTTCCATCTCCAAGCAGTCAGCTTCAGAGAAACTAGATTTGGGTAAAGGAAGGGCCTTTGATTAGAAGGTCCCTCCTCAACGGAAGTCTCAAAGGTGGCCGAAATAACATGTCCACCAAATCTGCATACCAAATCCTGTGAGGCCAAGCAGAAAAAAAGAGGATCACTGACGCCCTATCCTGCTTGATTCGAGCAATGACCAGAGAAAGAAGTGCAAACATAGGAAATAGGAATGCTAGACTAAAGGTCCAAGGGACTGCCAGAGCATCTATCAGTTCCGCCTGGGGGTCCCTGGACCTCGACCCGTATCTCGGGAGCTTGGCATTCTGTCGAGATACTATGAGATCCAATCTCGGCTGACCCCACTTGAGAATCAGCTGGAGAACACTTCCGGATGGAGTTCCCACTCCCCCAGATGAAAGGTCTGCCTGCCCAGGAAGTCTGCCTTCCAGATGTCCACTCCTGGGAAGTGGATCGCCGACAGGTAGCAAGAATGGGCCTCCTCCTACTGAATTATCTTGGTTACCTCTGTCATCGGTAAGGAACTCCTCGTTCCTCCCTGATGATAGATGTAAGGCACTGAAGGTATGCTATCCGACTGGAACCTAATAAACTGGACCGAGGCTAACTGAGGCCAGAAGAGCATTGAAGATCGCTCTCAGTTCCAGGATGTTAATAGTCAGAACAGACTCTGACTGAGTCCAAACTCCCTGAGCCTTTAGGGAACCCCAGACTGCTTCCCATCCTAGAAGGCTGGCGTCTGTTGTCACAATCACCCAGGAGGGTCTGCAAAAGCAGGTTACCTGGGAGAGATGATCCTGAGACAACCACCAAAGAAGAGAATCCCTTGTCTCCTGTCTCCAGTAGAATTTGTGGAGACAAATCTGCATAATCTCCGTTCCATTGACTGAGGATGTTTAACTGCAGAGGTCTGAGGTGGAAACAAGTAAACGGGATGATTTCCATTGTCACCACCATCAGCCCGATTACCTCCATGCACTGGGCCACTGATGGCCGAGGAGCGGACTGAAGCGCTAGGCAAGAATCGAAAATCTTCGATTTCCTGACTTCTGTCAGAAAAATCTTCATTGATAGGGAATCTATTATGGTTCCCAATAAAGTTACCCTTGTATTTGGAACTAAGGAGCTCTTTTCCAAATTTACCGTCCAACTGTGAGATTGCAGGAAGGATAACAACATTTCTGTGTGGGACCTTGCTTGTTGAAAGGATGGCATCTGGACCAGGATGTCGTCCAGATAGGGCGCGACTGCAATGCCCCGTAATCGGAGCACCGCCAACAGAGATCCCAGAACCTTTGAGAAAATTATTGGATCTGAGGCAAGACCGAAAGAAAAGCTACAAATTGTAAGTGTTTGTCTAGAAAGGCACAGCTTAGAAACTTGTGATGATCCCTGTAAATGGGAACATGCAGGTACGCGTCCTTTAAATCTACCGTTGTTATAAATTGACCCTCTTGAACCAAAGGAAGAATGGAACGAAAAGTTTACATCTTGAAGGACGGTAGGTACTCTGAGGAATTTGTTTAGACTCTTGAGATCTAAAATTGTTCTGAAGGTTCCCTCCTTTTTGGGAACCATAAACAGATTGGAATAAAACCCCAGACCCCGTTCCTGCATCGGAACAGGAACTATCACTCCCAGGTCTGAGAGGTTTTCACTCCCAGGTCTGAGAGGTCTTTTACACAGTGTGAGAACGTCTCTCTTTTTGTCGGGTCTGCAGATAAACTTGAAAGTAGACAAAGAAGAGAAGGGTTTACTAAGGCACTACTATTGGTTTAATACAGGAATTTTATTGACTTCGAATAAACCAGCTATGTATTATTGCTGGGTTATGTGGTAAGAAGAAAAGAGGGGTGCTATGTACTTTATTTACAACTAGGACAGATCAGTATAAAACTGATATTAATGTACATCTGTTTAGCACTCACATTCCTGTAATTTAATTGTAAGGATGATAGTTAATATGAGACTCCTCAGTGGAGTTCAGAGCTAGGATATAAAAATTAACCTTTATTAGAAATCATTAAAAAATGTTACATACACACATGGACAAAACTTTTAAAATTAATGTCTGCTGTTGAAATTTGTTGCTTTATATTGTAAATTCACACTTGAACTAGGGAGGTAACAAGTGATTAGTGGGCTTCAGTGGTTGGATTGCCTATAGTTAAATAATTCTAAAAATAGGACAGTTTGTAATATTGATTAAAGGTAACTTTTTCCCTGAGATATAAAGTAATTGTATAGTTAGCGTTGGTTGTCTAGTCACTCAGATTATTGTTATCTAGTGACTGGTTTGGGTTAGAGCAATATATATATTACTGAATTTTAACCCTGTAATTACGATCTTGGTTGGATAGTTTACCTAAGTAGATAGCAACACTTGTACTGTGATCCTACGTATCCTTTGCTTAGGATGTCAGTACAATTTGTAAATTTAATATTGATAATGGATTATTGTTCTTATGTCTGCTTTGGTAGAAAATTATTACATTAATTGCCTTATGCCGCAGTAAGCATTGTTAGAGTATCTAGATAGATTCGCTCCCTCTCTTATGTAAAGAAAATGCTGCGTTATGTATTGTTGGTTACTGAGCACCTTGCTGCTAAGGGTCTTTAGTTTTATATTGGTTGGTTATATTAACTCTTATTCCCCATTAGATGGTAATATTAAGATTTAACATTGACTTTTTGGTTAATACTTGTAATAACGTTCAATATTAAATTTGTGCAGAAAAAGAATCCTGGTAAAGAGAGCGTATGTAAAGCACTCGAGATGCTGGTATAAATATCTTTGTAAATTAAAGTTAACTTGTATGCCCACTTTATTGCTTTATTGACATATAGATTATCGTTAACATATATTGCAGCACTGATGTATTTTACTTTCAGTATCAAACTGATGCTTAGGGAATAATTGAATACTTTGTTTTCACCGCAAAGGATCACAAATGATAAAGAATAATATTGTTGTGTATATTGTTGCTAATTTTTGGCTATATAGTATCTAATCTGATTTCCAAGTTAATGTTCTTGGGAATGAGTGTGTATAGAATCTTCCCACAGTTTAGAGCTTTACACTATAAGCTCTTATATAGTTAAATTGATGTTATCTTTTACTTTGTCATATATATAGCCGTCCACACAGCTTTTATTAGGTGGGTATCTGTATATACGGTTATCACTATATTTTAACCAGTTGTATACCATTAGAGAACTGATTATTTTATTTGATTTTTATCTCAGTTTAGGCATATCACTTTCAGTTGCAGGATAGCGATTTGTACCTTTATATATACTTAGATAGTTTAATTACCGGCCTATACCTTTAGTCAATTCGTTGTTAGATGTTAACCTCTTAGATTGTTTACCGGCCTATACCTTAGAGGACAGACCTGTCACTCCTGTAAGTCGATTTTTTTATAATTCAAATGCCATTGCTAAGTCTCTATTGTTTACCGGCCTATACCTTAAGTAACAGGTACAAACTGTAGTTACCACTCTATACCTATATTCGGTGTGACATTTAAATCTAAAAAAAAGATTTTACTGGCCTATACCAAAGCTTGTGGATACTATTATCTACTTAGCAATGACAGATTACGAAAACTTGTTCTCATAGGTAGTTACCGGCCTATACCTTGTGGCTGTATACCAAATTGCTATTAGTCTCTTATGAATTCTTGTATTAGCATAGTGCTATATCTATGTCTAGTATTTGTAATTACCGGTCTATGCCTAGGAAAAGTTACCGCTATAAGCCCTTACTTGTTACCACTAGTGAAGTGATTCTAGATACTTAAGTTGAGGGGATGGCAGTATGGAGTTATCATTTTTAAATTATATAATAACCCCCACAGCTCATAATACTTTAAACAACAGACGAGCTAAAATTTACATGACACCACAATCCCCTCATACTAGTCTCATATTAACTATCATCCTTACAATTAAATTACAGGAATGTGAGTGCTAAACAGATGTACATTAATATCAGTTTTATACTGATCTGTCCTAGTTGTAAACTTGAAAGTAGAACCTGCCTCTGGGAGGAAAACCTTGAACTACAGACTGTATCCCTGGGACACTATGTCTACTGCCCAGGGATACTGAATATCTTGAACGGGAGCCTGACCTTCATGCTTTCCTTGATTCAATGGCAAGGTTCTAGGACTGACTTCCCCTATTCTAAGACTTATTGGGTTTTCTATAATGGCTGAGAAGGAGAAGACTGCTCCTGCTTGGGAGAAGGAGGGAAGGATTTCCCTAAAATTCTGGAAAGAACCTAAAATTTTCTGACGTTTTTTTGCTTATATCTTTTATCCTGAAGATGAAACATCTGCAGACCAAGATTTTAACCATACTGCTCTGCGGCTAATATGGTAAAGCCTGAGTAATAGCTCCCAGCTTAAGAAAACTCTGAGTTAAAGGAGTTTACAAATTTAAGGGCAACTATTCTATCCCTATGAGAGGGATGTCTGTTCAACAGAAACAGATAACGCATCACACCAATACACCACTGCACTGGCGACAGATGCCATACCAACCGCAGGTTGTCAATGTAAACCCTCTAACTTCCAATCATAGGGTCCTTATCCTGCATAGCATCCAAAAGGTCTGATATAGAAAACATCCTCTTAAATATATGGAAGGAGAGCAAAAGGGATACCCAGTCTCCCATTCCTGAGCAAATATCTGAATAACCCTATCTGGTACAGGAAATACTTCTACCATGAAGGGTCCATAAAGTATAATTTATTGGAATCTCTAGAATCAACTACTCCGGTAGCAACAGAGTCGTCCAAGGTAGCTAAAACCTCTACAAGTTATAATTGGAGGTATTCAAGCAAAAACTGAAGGAAAACAACCCCAGTATCAGATAAAGGTATTATCCCATCTGAATCTGAGAATTCCCTCTCAGATGCTACCTAAGTATCCTCCTCTTCCAAGATACTTGTCCTTTTTGTATTTTTTCCTACAGAGGGAAAAAATAGGAAATGTATGGAATGCAAGGTAACTCCAGGTTGAGTAGAAGCGCAGGGCACTGCATGTGGGCTGTAAATTCTTAGGAACACATTAGGATAAATTTTATGGCATATCTTGACCTTTGTCAACAACTACTAAACAGCATGCACTTAAAAAAGGAGTAGGTTCAGACATCCATTTTTATAAGATACCAAACAGGACCTCTTAGTTCCTGAGTTACCAGGTCTGAGTAAACAAATAAACATGTTAAATGTTGTAATAAATGTTAACACATAAAAAAAAATGTTACTGTCTCTTTAAAACTTAAAATGAGACTTTATATTTTTTGAGAGCAGCAGAAAGATAAATTAGTACGTAACAATATTAAAACCTATCTACACCTCAGCCTAATCATTGCTGAGGTGCCCATCTGTCTTTGAGGAACCTAAAAATCCTAAACTTTATTATTAAAACCGTTACAAGGAATAGAGAAAGAATATTGGACTCTATTTTTATTCATAAAGGATCCGAAACGCAGCAATGGCGCTGTCCGGTCCCACATAAGTAACAACACTAACTATTGTGCTACAAGACATTCCTCTCCGACATCGGAAGAGAAATAGGAAGTGCACAGTCCAAAAACGGCGGCAAACATAGCTCCGCCCCCCATGGGCGTGATAATTACTCTGTCGTTCTTAACTGACAGTGTCCTGAAAACAGTAGCGTGCACCTTCAAATCAGCTCCGCCCATCATGGGTGTAACCACAATCGATCTCCCGGTCGCCATTACCATAATGTTAAAAATAGACACCAAGAGTAAATGAGGCTCTTGTCCCAACCTGAGTGAAAATAATGCTACCACTTAATAGGTAGCATCTTAGTCCAAAAATGTTAAACTAACTGAACCTGTCACAAAAATATCACCTCCTACTGAGTCCTTCTTATACTCAGCTATAGAGAATAAGCCCTTTAGTTTCCTAAGCCCCAGTGCCTGCTTTGGACTTGCTGTCACAGGGTCCCCTCCCTATGGAAATAGGAGTTATGTCCCCTTTGGAATTTAATAAAGAGCTCCACCTTTTCTAAGATCTCCCAGACCCAGATAAAAAGTTAGTACTTACCTTTAAAATCTGCCCGACAGCAGGGCAGCTCAGCAGGTTTGCGAGGTCCTCTCCCTCACATAGCCCTGTGGAAAAAGGATACCTCTGCCACTTCCTATCACTAACATAGGCAAAGAGAATGACTGAGGTGGGAGGGAAGGGAGGAGCTATTTAACAGCTTTGCTGTGGTGCTCTTTGCCGCCTCCTGCTGACCAGGAGGTGGATATCCCTTTAGTAATTAAGATGATCCGTGGACTCATCGTGTCATAAAAAAGAAATTACTATTTTATTATCCTTCACTGCCTGTAAATCACAATCTTCTCTGCCGTGTCTTTGGTTTAGTTTCTGTGTTCTAAAATGCAGATAACAGTCTACATTTATTTGAAACAACAACTATCACCTTCATGATTACAGTACGGCCCTACCTGAGGGTACTATGTAGACAAAAGTATTAAACAATGATATAAAACTACCTTTAAGCTGCATAGCTATATTGATAAATCAATATTGCCTCCATGACATAAGATATTGTTGTTTATACTTAGTTCCATCCTCTCTCCAAGCTATCCCATTTTACAGATATTCCAAAATCCAAACCTTTTACAGTCACAAGCAGTTTGGATAAGGGGCTTTCTACCTCTATCTTATATTGTTCGAAAGCAGTGTGTTTAGTGTAAAGTACCCCAACACTCACCTCAAGCATTAAATCACCTCCAAAAAATGTAATATTAATAAAATATTACATCACTAATGCAGAATAACACTGGACAATGCACTGTGCAACTGAAGTCTAGGGGCATTGAGTACAGCTTTCTAACACTGAATCAGTTTCTAGTTATGTGAACACTGTTTTTAGCCTACACACTATACAAATCCATAAAGCACATCTTTACAATAGACACTTGAGGCAACAAGCTGAAGATCAGGTATTAAGAGTTGAGTAGCACTTAAACGGATAACATAATATGTGACATGTTTACTGCCGATTTTCAGTCTGAATATTGGAGAGTGTAGTTCCCAGAGAATTGATCCTACCTTTTTGGTCAACACAGTAGTCGAGCAGCAGTCGCCTTCATCATAGTTGCAAAAGGCTCGGTTGTTTATGCCATCACAATAATTGTCTCCTTTGAATGGCTATGAGATATAAATAAACAAACAACAAAAATACATTCAGTGCAAATGGTAAGTTTGAAACAGATTTGAACAATATCATGGAAAAACATCATTTATTCTTACCTGATAAATTCCTTTCTTTCTTGGTGGGGATAGTCCACGAAAATCCTTTATTGTGGGAATTCATCTCCGGGCCACCAGGAGGAGACAAAGACACCCTACACAAAACTTTAAATAACCCCCCCACACACACACACACTTCTCTCTCCCAGTAGTACATATAGCCAAGGAAAGGCGGAAGAAGTAGAAAAGATAGTAGGGTAAATATGTGCAAACAAATCCGCCACCATTAACTAAATTAGGCTGGATTAGTTCGCTATCACCACAAAGAAAGAAAGGAATTTATCAGGTTAAGGAATACATTTTGTTTTCTTTCTATAGTGGTGAAGTCCACAAAAATCCTTACTTGTGGGAACTAATACCCAAGTTGTGAGTGAGTCCACAAAGAAAGCGGGTGGGAAGAGTAGTAAAGGCAAGCTCCTACTTACCAAAAAAAAATTCCCCCTGGAATCCCCCTCCAAAACGGCTTCTGCTGAGGCAAACACCGAAAGATGAAATAAAATACATTAAGGCGACTACTGTCCTGGCTTCAAAGGTAAAAAAAAAAAAAACTACTTTGAAAAACAAGCTTCCTAATCCAGAAGCCAAGGAAACAGAGCCTGCCTCCTGGTTCAAAAGTAAACCAGAAGGAGCAACAATTAACTAGTAGACTGACAACAAAGAAAAAAACACCTAGTCCTGATGAAATTCCAGGAACTAAAAATTGCAAGTAGTTAAGAAAACAAGCCGATGATATAGATAATAAGACGGACTAGATCCACATACAGCTTCCTGCAGAACAAGGAGGTATGATCGTGTAGAGATTTGTTCCTGCTAGAAACAAACCTGAACCACCGGTAAAGGCACACTTTGTAAAAGTAAATAATAATAAGTCCAAAGTACTGCCACAAGGACTGATCACTCATAACAAAAAACATAATTTATGCTTACCAGATAAATTCCTTTCCTTCCTGGCAGGGTCCACAATTTCATTCCTTACTGTTGGGAAATACAACACCTGGCCACCAGGAGGAGACAAAGACACCTCAGCCAAAGGCTTAAATATCCCTTCTTATGTATTTTGCTGGTAGTTATTGTATTACAGTCAGCTTTTTGAAGGACTTGAAGGGAGGCTTTAAAAATTGTTTGTGTGTGTATAAATCACCCCTCAAACACGCACTTGATATACCTTGTACCCATTTAAGCTCAGGGTATGATGTATCAGGCCAAGGTATTGCACTCCTGGTATAAGGCACTAACCTGCCCCCATATAACAAGACTTTTGTCTTTACTGATATTCTGTAGTGAGAGGAATAACTTAACTGTTAAAATGTTATACATCTTAGCAGATATGGGTAAAGAACAGAACTAATATGAATACAAAGTACAATTATAAAATAAACAATTATAAAATAAACAACTGTGAAAAAATGTGAAACCTCCAAGCATTAAATAAAGTGTAAATAGTGGTATAAAATGAATGCCTTCTTACCATAATCCCATCTTAGCCTTGCAAACAAAAAGCACTGGAGATAAAGTGTTGCTGTATGCTTCATAGTTGCCTGTAGCATCCACCCAGCCGTGGCAATACTCTACCTGTGCGCTCACCATGCTGCATGTGACACTGAGCTTCCTTGTTGCCTAATGCCCGCCCCTCATTCCTGCTCAAACATCCCGCATTATAAAGTGTAGCGCGCATTAACGATGTGCCACCAATTTACCTTAAAATAGCTGCAGCATGCAATTAGTAACGCTAGGAGGACCCAAATAAATATTTTTATTTTTTTTTGGGTTAAGGTGGGCAGCACAGGCTCAAATTTCGCCATTACCAATAACATTTTCACGTACCCCCAGGGGTACGTGTACCACAAGTTGGGAACGGCTGCTCTAGAGGGATAGTAGTACGCTTAGCCAGCGTGGAGATAGCACCATCCACCTTTGGGATGGAGCCCAACAAATCTAATTTAGAGTCAGGGACCGGGAATATTTTTTTTTAAAGTAGACGTGGGGGAAAAATAAGTTCCTACTCTTTCCCATTTGTTACTAATAATGTTCGCCATCTTAACTGGCACAGGAAAAGTCAGAGGGACCTTCCTATCTTCATAAACCCTGTCCAATTTAGGGATCTTAGGCTCCTCAGGGAGTGTAGCCTCTGGAAACTCTAGTGTAGACAGAACCTCCTTTCATAAAGAATGCAGATGCTCAATTTTAAATCTAAAGAAGGGTTTCTCCGCTGAAGGAGGTTTAGTAACTGAAGTCCCCAACTCAGAAAGTTCACCCTCTGAAGCTACAGAGGTTAACTTATCCTCGGATAGCTGGGATATAGTAGCTAAATCCGACAATTATTATACTCTAGGTCAGGAGAACTATGTTTAACCTTTCTCTTGCGTTTGCAAGGTAAGACACTCAAGGCCACAGACACCACCAATTGTAACTGCACGGTAAAATCTACTGGAGAAAGGCAACCTCCAGATGGATTAGTTGAGCCGCGGGGAACTGCATGTGGGGCGGGTAATGTAGAAAGAATAGAAATTTCTCAGGACCCAGATTCCTGAGAAGTAGACGACTCAGAAGGGCTGATAGCGCTATGAGTATTAGCAGGCTTGTCTTCCTTCTTAGACTTTAGATTAGTGTTTAGGCAAATGGAACAAAATTGAGCAGGCGGGCAAACCACAACCTCCTCACAATATAAACTGGAATTATTAATCAGTACAGAAGGAGCGGAACCTTCTAATGTAGTATCAGAGTCCTCTATAGCTTTGTACATACCCACAGAAGGATAAGCAAAAAAAATATGCTTTTATTTAAAAAACATGGCACTTTAATACTCCCGATGGCTGGGGCACTCACCACCTCCTAAACCCAGACAGCTAACAGTGAAAACACTCTCCTTAGTAGTAATGTCTGCAGCAGGATCATAGGAAATTTAAAGACTACACCCGATCACATGGAGCGTAGGACAGGACTTCCCCTGCTATGAAAGAGGCGCTAAGCTATTACGAGCTGTGCAACACTTAAAAACGAAAGTGAAACCTGTTTGTTTCAAGCCAAAAGCACACAGTCTATGAGCCCAAGAAATCTCACATTAAAGCAGTTATAAATAACCCCTAGTTCAAATAATCTCCCTGAAGGAGATATTAACCCTTGATGCTATTGAGGCATAAAGGAGCCACACTGTGACCCTGTATAGCAAAAGTGTATATATAAAATGGTCTTACCCTCCAGGATCCATGCTGCGAACAAGCACAGCCTCTCAAGTGTGACAGTCTGACATGGACTTGAGTGTGTAGCAGCAAGCAGTAAAACTCATCAACACTGATTGCTCAGGAGCTGTTAACGACAGTCTGGATGGGTTCGCAGAAAAACTTTCCCTGCATCTCCAGACTCTAACTTTCATCAAAACTCTCACTGAGAGGTTGACATGATTACTTAAAACTCCAGTCCTTTCTTGAAGGGAACATACCCATTACAGGACTATCCAAATCTTTGTATGCTTCTCTGCCACCTCCAATAGTAACAAAAGGCAATTAATGACTGGGGGATAGAGGGAGTGGGAGAGATATTTAAGCCTTTGGCTGGGTTATCTTTGCCTCCTCCTGTTGGTCAGGTGTTGTATTTCCCAAAAGTAAGGAATGAAGACTCTCCCTGCCTTATGGAAGGAAAAAAAAACCTTCCCAGATGAATGATCCTGGAAAAAACAGAAATACCAGGAAGGAGAACAGTAGAAAAAAACTCAGCCCAAATCACTATAAAATATATCTCCATAGAATTGTGGACACTGCCCAGATGACTGGAAAAGAAACTGGGAGGTGTTGACTCACTACAAGCGACTGAAAGGAGCCAATACAAAAATAGAACAGGTCTGAAGAGTCCTGCATCATTCCTGGAGTTCCAAAAACAGAACTCCTAAGACCTCTGAGAGCCTCAGACATCTCCCAGCCTAAGATGCTGGCATCAGAGAAGAACATGTCCTATGATGGAGTAAAGAAACATCCCCAGAGAAAAATCTGTCCAAAAAATGGAATAAAAACATGCACTGGAATAGGTTGGTGGGATCTCCATACAACTGCTATTGCATGCTTATTAGCAGTGAATGTTAATGCAAACCTGCAATTGAAATAATAACTAATACTATAGACATAGTTGTATTGTAACAGGAGAAATAGATGATAAATTCTGGCAAGTCAATTGTGATGAGCATGCAATAGACTGAAGAAACAGACTCATGGAGATAGAAACCATAACTACCCCCAAAAAGGATACCTTGTAAGTGCAACAGACCCTCTGAAAATGCCTAACCTGACCACAATCAAATTTAGTATTGGAGGAGACCTCTTAGTTTTCTTCGCCTGATTCCATGCTGGAATATATACCAGTTAGGTCCTGTAGTGATGTCGCAAACCTAAAATTTTCAGTTCACGAAAGGCGAACGCGAACTTCCGCAAATGTTCGTGAACCGCCATAGACTTCAATAGGCAGGCAAATTTTAAAACCCACAGAAACTCTTTCTGGCCACAATAGTGATGGAAAAGTTGTTTCAAGGGGACTAACACCTGGACTGTGGCATGCCGGAGGGGGATCCATGGCAAAACTCCCATGGAAAATTACATAGTTGATGCAGAGTCTGGTTTTAATCCATAAAGGGCATAAATCACCTAACATTCCTAAATTGTTTGGAATAACGTGCTTTAAAACATCAGGTATGATGCTGTATCGATCAGGTAGTGTAAGGGTTACGCCCGCTTCACAGTGACAGACCAAACTCCCCGTTTAACGCACCGCAAACAGTCCATTTGCACAACCGCAAACTTCCCATTTGCACAAGGTCGGATACCAAGCTAGCCATGTCCCGTTCCTTGTCCTCACTGATGTCATTGAAGGTCTCATCCTCCACCCAGCCACGTACAACACCAAGGGTCCCCGAAAGGTGACAACAAGCCCCCTGGGACGCCTGCTGTGTTTGGTCTTCCACCTCATCAAAGCCACCTTCCTCCTCTGACTCCTCTTCTTCAGACTCCTCTCTCTGCGTTATTATAAGGTGTGTTAAGTAGTACTATTCCTATAAGTTTAATCCCTGTTATATGCCTTTTTTTTGTTTGGTTTTTGAAGCCACAGTGCAGCACCAGAGGCCAGAAAAATTAGGCATGTACACATGCCTGAAAAATTAGGTATTGTTGCAGCCGCTGCTGTAGCAGCGGCCAGAAAAATTGATGTTTGTTTCCCAGGCAGAAAGTGCCCTAAAACATTGCGGCTTGAACCCTAGTTGGTGGCGGATAAGTCACGCAAGTCACCCGGCATTCAGAGATAAAATACAGCAGCATGTGGACCATTTTTAGCCCAAGGCAGCTCATCTCATCAGGCCTTTTTTAGTTGAATGTATCGCCCACTGTCAGTCCCTTCGGGATCCATCCCTCATTCATCTTAATAAAGGTGAGGTAATCTAGACTTTTTTGACCTAGGCGACTTCTCAGTGACAATACCTCCTGCTGCACTGAAGGTCCTTTCTGACAGGACACTTGAAGCGGGGCAGGCCAGAAGTTCTATCGCAAATTGGGATAGCTCAGGCCACAGGTCAAGCCTGCACACCCAGTAGTCAAGGGGTTCATCGCTCCTCAGAGTGTCGATATCTGCAGTTAAAGCGAGGTAGTCTGCTACCTGTCGGTCGAGTCGTTCTCTGAGGGTGGACCCCGAAGGGATGTGGCGATGCATAGGACTTAAAAAGCTCTGCATGTCCTCCATCAACAACACGTCTGTAAAGCGTCCTGTCCTTGCCGGCGTGGTCGTGGGAGGAGGAGGATTACTTTCACCTCTTCCCCTGTTAGATTCCCGTTGTGCTGTGACGTCACCCTTATACGCTGTGTAAAGCATACTTTTTAGTTTATTTTGGAACTGCTGCATCCTTTCCGACTTGCGGTAATTTGGTAACATTTCAGGCACTTTCTGCTTATACCGGTGGTCTAGTAGCGTGGACACCCAGTACAGGTCGTTCTCCTTCAGCCTTTTTATACGAGGGTCCCTCAACAGGCACGACAGCATGAAAGACCCCATTTGTACAAGGTTGGATGCCGAGCTACTCATGTCCCGTTCCTCGTCCTCAGTGATCTCAATGAAGGTATCTTCTTTCCCCCAGCCACGTACAACACCACGGGTACCAGATAGGTGACAACGAGCACCCTGGGATGCCTGTTGTGGTTGGTCTTCCTTCTCCTCCTCAAAGCCACATTCCTCCTCTGACTCCTCTTCCTCACAATCCTCTTCCAGCGTTGCCGCAGGTCCAGCAAGTGATGCTGATAAGGCTGTTTCTGGTGGTGATGGTGACCACAACTCTTCCTCTTCACGCTCATCTACGGCTTGATCCAGCACTCTTTGCAGGGCACGCTCCAGGAAGAAAACAAATGGTATGATGTCGCTGATGGTGCCTCCGGTGCGACTGACTAGGTTTGTCACCTCCTCAAAAGGACGCATGAGCCTACAGGCATTGCGCATGAGCGTCCAGTAACGTGGCAAAAAAATTCCCAGCTCCGCAGAGGCTGCCCTAGCACCCCGGTCATACAAATAGTCATTAACAGCTTTTTCTTGTTGGAGCAGGCGGTCGAACATTAGGAGTGTTGAATTCCAACGTGTTGGGCTGTCGCAAATCAAGCGCCTCACTGGCATGTTGTTTCGCCGCTGGATATCTGAAAAGTGCACCATGGCCGTGTAGGAACGCCTGAAATGGCCACACACCTTCCTGGCCTGCTTCAGGACGTCCTTTAAGCCTGGGTACTTATGCACAAATCGTTGTACGATCAGATTACACACATGTGCCATGCACGGCACATGTGTCAACTTGCCCAAATTCAATGCCACCAACAAATTTCTTCCGTTGTCACAAACCACTTTGCCGATCTCCAGTTGGTGCGGAGTCAGACACTGATCCACCTGTGCGTTCAGGGCGGACAGGAGTGCTGGTCCGGTGTGACTCTCTGCTTTCAGGCAAGTCAACCCCAAGACTGCATGACACTGCCGTGTCCGGGATGTGGAATAGTACCTGGGGAGCTGGGGGGGTGCCGTTGATGTGGAGCAAGACGCAGCAGCAGAAGAGGACTCAGCCTAGGAGTTTATTGAAGAGGATGGAGTAGGAGGAGTAGAGGAGGTGGCAGCAGGCCTGCTTGCAAGTTGTGGCGGTGTCACCAACTCCTCTGCAGAGCCACACATTCCATGCTTGCCAGCCGTCAGCAGGTTTACCCAATGCGCAGTGTAGGTGATATACCTGCTCTGACCATGCTTTGCAGACCAGGTATCAGTGGTCAGATGGACCCTTGCCCCAACACTGTGTGCCAGACATGCCATTACTTCCTTTTGCACAATCGAGTACAGTTTGGGGATTGCCTTTTGTGCAAAGAAATTTCGGCCGGGTACCTTCCACTGCGGTGTCCCAATAGCTACAAATTTTTTGAACGCCTCAGACTCCACCAGCTTGTATGGTAAAAGCTGGCGGACTAAGAGTTCAGATAAGCCAGCTGTCAGATGCCGGGCAAGGGGGTGACTTTGTGACATTGGCTTCTTACGCTCAAACATGTCCTTGACAGACACCTGACTGTGGGCAGATAAGCAGGAACTACTCAAGGCGAGAGACGGAGTGGCGGATGGTTGAGAGGGGGCAAGGAGGACAGCAGTGGTTGACGTTGCTGAAGATGCTGGACCAGGAGGAGGATGGCGGCTTTGAGTTTGTGTGCTGCTTGTACTCATGTGTTGATCCCATAGGCGTTTGTGATGTGCGATCATGTGCCTTCGCAAAGCAGTTGTACCTAGGTGGGTGTTGGACTTCCCACGACTCAGTTTCTTTTGGCATAAGTTGCAAATGGCATCGCTGTTGTCAGAGGCAGACACACCAAAAAAAGGCCACACTGCTGAGCTCTGCAATGACGGCATTCTGGTGGTGGCAACAGCATGCGTTGACTGGCGTGCTGTCTGGCTGACTGTGCCACTAGCTCCTTGCGACGACCTCCCCCTGCTTCCAACTTGTCTCCTCCTCCTCTCTGTCTCCCCATCTGAACTTTCCCCCTGTTCTTCTCTTCTAGCGGGCACCCACGTGACATCCACGGACGCATCGTCATCATCAACCGCTTCACTTTTATCTGACAACTCAGCAAAGGAAGTAGCAGCGGGTATAACATCATCATCATCATCATCACACCGTACGTCCATGTGTGTAATGCTGCCTGACTGAGACATATCCCTGTTATCTACATCCTCTATCAATAATGGTTGCGCATCACTATCACTCATTTCTTCCAACTGATGTGTAAATAACTCCTCTGACAGATCAAGTGAAGCAGCTGTGGTGCTAGTGTTGGTGGTGGCGGCAGGCGGGCGAGTGGTAACTTGAGAGGTGCCCGAAGCTAAGCTGGAGGAGGATGGTGCGTCAAGGTTCCGAGCGGAAGCTGTAGAAGATTGGGTGTCCTGTGTTAGCCAGTCAACTATGTCCTCAGAACTGTTCGAGTTCAGGGTACGTGGCCTCTGAACACTGGGCATTATTCTAGGGCCAAAGGGAATCACAGCACCACAACCATGACGGCCCCTGCGGGGTGGCCAGCCTCTGCCTGTCATTCAGATATCTGAACTGGGTTAGAGCCACCACGGTGAGAACTGCAAAGAAAAATGGAAAGCAAGCCAGGACTGCAAGCTCAGACAAAAGACAAATAGTATCCATTCTGTCAGAATAAAAAGATCAGTAGATCGATCTGCCAAAGAGTCTATGCAGAAAATGCAATTCCAGACCTTCCCATAACAGTCTTTACCAAATTTTAATATGTTAAGTTTAGTGAGCACTAAACCTCCCCAGAATTAATATACCACAGGAGATACACAAATTGTACACCTGTGATATATTCTCTTTAGTAAGAGAAGAACAGACAACCACATATAATAGAAACCAAAAGGGTATGAAATATTCTGTAAATCGTATACCATGTAAGGCTGTAAAATCTTCCAACTGTTTAACAATAGTACACTCCATGGGCTATATTATTATAACCCCACACTGGTAAAGAATACTATAGTGCTGCAACAGTTGTAGTATCCTCACCAAGGAAAAAAATATAATTGTACAGCACTACAGAACAGAACAAGCAGTAGTATTCTCTCACAATGAAAGATAATACTGTGCCATAATACAAATCAGTAGGACCTGATACAAACATGTGCTGCAGTATCCTTCACAGAAATACAGAATACAGAAGTAATATCCAAGATGGAATATACAGTAGTATCCTCTCGCAATAAAACAGCCGTACAACATATGAGATACACAGTAACACTTCACACAATGAAATATCTAATATTGCACAGCAATATATAACAGAAGTACAACATATGAGATATACAGTAACACTTCACACAATGAGAGATCTAATATTGCACAGCAATATATAACAGCCGTACAACATATGAGATATACAGTAACACTTCACACAATGAGAGATCTAATATTGCACAGCAATAAAACAGCCGTACAACATATGAGATATACAGTAACACTTCACACAATGAAATATCTAATATTGCACAGCAATATATAACAGAAGTACAACATATGAGATACACAGTAACACTTCACACAATGAGATATCTAATATTGCACAGCAATATATAACAGCCGTACAACATATGAGATATACAGTAACACTTCACACAATGAGATATAATATTGTACAGCAATATATAACAGCCATACAACATATGAGATATACAAAAACACTTCACAGAATGAGAGATCTAATATTGCACAGCAATATATAACAGCCGTACAACATATGAGATATACAGTAACACTTCACACAATGAGAGATCTAATATTGCACAGCAATAAAACAGCCGTACAACATATGAGATATACCGTAACACTTCACACAATGAGAGATCTAATATTGCACAGCAATAAAACAGCCGTACAACATATGAGATATACAGTAACACTTCACACAATTAGAGATCTAATATTGCACAGCAATATAACAGCTGTACAACATATGAAATACACAGTGACACTTCACACAATGAGAGATCTAATATTGCACAGCAATATATAACAGCTGTACAACATATGAGATATACACTTCACACAATGAGAGATCTAATATTGCACAGCAATATAACAGCTGTACAACATATGAAATACACAGTGACACTTCACACAATGAGAGATCTAATATTGCACAGCAATATATAACAGCCGTACAACATATGAGATATACAGTAACACTTCACACAATGAGATATCTAATATTGCACAGCAATATATAACAGCCGTACAACATATGAGATATACAGTAACACTTTACACAATGAGATATCTAATATTGCACAACAATATATAACAGCCATATAACATATGAGATATACAGTAACACTTCACACAATGAGAGATCTAATATTGCACAACAATATATAATGGGTGGTGGGTTTTAATGTTGGGGGGGTTGTATTTTTATTTTACAGGCAAAAGAGCTGTTTTCTTTGGGGCATGCCCCGCAAAAGGCCCTTTTAAGGGCTGGTAAGGTAATAGAGCTGGTAACTTTAATGTAGAATAGGGTAGGGAATTTTTTTTTATTTTGGGGGGCTTTGTTATTTTATTAGGGGGCTTAGATTAGGTGTAAGTAGCTTAAAATTGTTGTAATATTTTTAAAATGTTTGTAACTTATTTTTTTTATTATTTTGTAACTTAGCTTTTTTTATTTTTTGTACTTTAGTTAGTTTATTTAATTTAATTGTAGTTATTTGTAGTTAATTTATTTAATGATAGTGTAGTGTTAGGTTTAATTGTAACTTAGGTTAGAATTTATTTTACAGGTAATTTTGTATTTCTTTTAGCTAGGTAGTTATTAAATAGTTAATAACTATTTAATAACTATTCTAACTAGCTAAAATAAATACAAAGTTACCTGTAAAATAAATATAAATCCTAAGATAGCTACAATGTAATTATTAATTATATTGTAGCTATCTTAGGGTTTATTTTACAGGTAAGTATTTAGTTTTAAATAGGAATAATTTATTAAAGTATAGTATAGTGTTAGGTGTAATTGTAACTTAGGTTAGGATTTATTTAACAGGTAAATTTCGCTTTACTTTAACTAGGTAGCTATTAAATAGTTAATAACTATTTAATAGCTATTGTACCTAGTTAAAATAAATTGAAAGATGCCTGTAAAATAAAAATAAATCCTAAGATAGCTAGAATATAATTATTATTTATATTGTAGCTATATTAGGGTTTATTTTAAAGGTAAGTATTCAGTTTTAAATAGGATTAACTTAGTTAATAAGAGAAATATTATTTAGATTTATTTAATTAATATTTAAGTTAGGGGTGTGTTAGGGTTAGTGTTAGACTTAGGTTTAGGGGTTAATAATTTTATTACAGTGGCGGCGGTGTAGGGGGGGCAGGATAGGGGTTAATACATTTATTATAGGTGGCGACGGTGTAGGGGGGGGCAGTATAGGGGTTAATGACTTTATTATAGGTGGCAACGGTGTAGGGGGGCAGGATAGGGGTTAATAAATTTATTATAGGTGGCGACGGTGTAGGGGGGGCAGATTAGGGGTTAATAAGTTTAAGATAGGTTGCGGCGGGGTCCGGGAGCGGCGGTTTAGGGGTTAAACTATTTATTTAGTTGCGGCGGGGTCCGGGAGCGGCGGTTTAGGGGTTAAACTATTTATTTAGTTGCGGCGGGGTCTGGGATCGGCAGGATAGGGGTTAATAACTTTATTATAGAGGGCGGCGGTATAGGGGGGGGCAGGATAGGGGTTACTAGGTATAATGTAGGTGGCGGCGGTGTCCGGGAGCGGCGGTTTAGGGGTTAATACATTTATAATAGTTGCGGCGGGGTCTAGGAGCAGCGGTTTAGGGGTTAATAACTTTATTTAGTTGCGGGGGGCTCCGGTATAGGGGGTAGAACAGTGTAGTTAGTGTGAGTGCTTAGTGACAGGGGTATCAATAAAGCTGTCAAAAAGCCGAAGAGCAGCGAGATCGGATGAGTGATAACTATCACAGTCCGCTGCTCATCGCCCCGTACTTGGTGCGCGGCTTTTTGACAGCTTTTTTGATAACTTAGGCGAAATTTTGCAGGGCCGCGGCGGCGATGATAGGCGAGCGTATTGAACCGGCGAAGGCAGGTAAAGTAGACGGCTTGATAACTAGGCCCCTATACGGCATAGATGTTGATACAAACATAATAATAATAATAATGTAAAAAAACAAACAAACAAAAAACAGCATCAGATTAAAGTAATGCCAAAATGTGCCAGAACATACAGTACATGCTCCCCCTGCACTAGGAAGAAATATCACCCCCTACAGAGCAGCAGCAGCAGCAGAGATGAAGGTTGTGCGGGTTCCAGATGCTCCAGGGGTAATAGTGGAGGGTGTGAGCTAAACATAAAAGGTGCAAAATTGAAAAAAGAAAAAAAAAAAAAACTTTGCATACATAGTCAAAATACTTCTTAGCAGGGAACAAGTTGCTAAATTGCAGGAAAACATATAGTCAAGACTGCTTTGAATTTACATATAGTCAAGACTGCTTTGAATTTACATATAGTAAAGACTGCTTTGAATTTACATATAGTCAAGACTGCTTTGAATTTTTACTGTTAGATCACCACTGGCAAAACTGATTTTGACCCCCACGCGCTCTCCCAGCTAACTATTCAGGCACCTCAAAAAGTTGAACCGGTAGACAAAACAAAAATATAATTTTAGGTTGACTCTTATAGTTTACAGATTTCCTAGTAAGGAATAAAACTTGTGACTTTAGTGACAAGCGGCTCTAAAGCTGTAGTCATGCTCACTGGGCTAAATAGCATCCTTAACAATGCAGTACATTAAAGTGGATGAACACTTCTCCAAGCAACATAAATTGTACACTGATACAAACTTATAAAATAATAAAGTATGGAATACACACAAACATATCAATAGTTGCAAGGTAAACCTCGCAGAAAGAGATATTAGCACTATGATAGACACTACTCGCGCACCTGCTAATATCTTAAAGAAATGGAATGTAGGTACTTACCCCATTTGTTGCCTACACCACAGATCATACACTTTAGATATCATGCAAGTTCAGAAGGTTACCTATCCAGTACTGTAACTAACAGTGTTGGAGGAGTACATCTGCATGGCTACACAGGAGGTGGCTAAGGAACTTCCCTACGACCCTGTGGCTGGCTTGTGACTACAACTCCTGGTAACAGATTTACTTTGAACAGTCAGTACTCTCCTATGTTCCTCTCTTCCAGGGACTATCCATTGAGGGAAAACAGAATTTATGCTTACCTGATAAATTACTTTCTCCAACGGTGTGTCCGGTCCACGGCGTCATCCTTACTTGTGGGAATATCTCTTCCCCAACAGGAAATGGCAAAGAGTCCCAGCAAAGCTGGCCATATAGTCCCTCCTAGGCTCGACCGACGGACAGGAGGAAAAAATAGGAGAAACCATAGGGTGCCGTGGTGACTGTAGTTAGAGAAAATAATTCATCAAACCTGATTAAAAAACCAGGGCGGGCCGTGGACCGGACACACCGTTGGAGAAAGTAATTTATCAGGTAAGCATAAATTCTGTTTTCTCCAACATTGGTGTGTCCGGTCCACGGCGTCATCCTTACTTGTGGGAACCAATACCAAAGCTTTAGGACACGGATGAAGGGAGGGAGCAAATCAGGTTACCTAAACGGAAGGCACCACGGCTTGCAAAACCTTTCTCCCAAAAATAGCCTCCGAAGAAGCAAAAGTATCAAATTTGTAAAATTTGGCAAAAGTGTGCAGTGAAGACCAAGTCGCTGCCTTACATATCTGATCAACAGAAGCCTCGTTCTTGAAGGCCCATGTGGAAGCCACAGCCCTAGTGGAGTGAGCTGTGATTCTTTCAGGAGGCTGCCGTCCGGCAGTCTCATAAGCCAATCGGATGATGCTTTTAAGCCAAAAGGAAAGAGAGGTAGAAGTTGCTTTTTGACCTCTCCTTTTACCAGAATAGACGACAAACAGAGAAGATGTTTGTCTGAACTCTTTTGTAGCTTCTAAGTAGAATTTTAGAGCACAGACTACATCTAAATTGTGTAGCAAACGTTCCTTCTTTGAAACTGGATTCGGACACAAAGAAGGTACAACTATCTCCTGGTTAATATTTTTGTTGGAAACAACCTTTGGAAGAAAACCAGGCTTAGTACGCAAAACAACCTTATCTGAATGGAACACCAGATAGGGCGGAGTACACTGCAGAGCAGATAACTCAGAAACTCTTCTAGCAGAAGAAATAGCAACCAAAAACAAAACTTTCCAAGATAACAACATAATATCTATGGAATGTAAAGGTTCAAACGGAACCCCTTGAAGAACTGAAAGAACTAGATTTAAACTCCAGGGAGGAGTCAAAGGTCTGTAAACAGGCTTGATCCTAACCAGAGCCTGAACAAATGCTTGAACATCTGGCACAGCTGCCAGTCGTTTGTGTAGTAAGACAGATAAAGCAGAAATCTGTCCTTTTAGAGAACTCGCAGATAATCCTTTATCCAAACCTTCTTGTAGAAAGGAAAGGATCTTAGGAATTTTTATCTTATTCCATGGGAATCCCTTGGATTCACACCAGCAGATATATCTTTTCCATATTTTATGGTAAATTTTTCTAGTTACCGGTTTTTTGGCTTGAACCAGAGTATCTATCACAGAATCTGAAAACCCACGCTTTGATAGAATCAAGCGTTCAATCTCCAAGCCGTCAGCTGGAGGGAGACCAGATTTGGATGTTCGAATGGACCCTGTACAAGAAGGTCCTGTCTCAAAGGTAGCTTCCATGGTGGAGCCGATGACATATTCACCAGGTCTGCATACCAAGTCCTGCGTGGCCACGCAGGAGCTATCAAGATCACCGAGGCCCTCTCCTGCTTGATCCTGGCTACCAGCCTGGGAATGAGAGGAAACGGTGGAAACACATAAGCTAGGTTGAAGGTCCAAGGCGCTACTAGTGCATCCACTAGAGTCGCCTTGGGATCCCTGGATCTGGACCCGTAGCAAGGAACCTTGAAGTTCTGACGAGACGCCATCAGATCCATATCTGGAATGCCCCATAATTGCGTCAACTGGGCAAAGATCTCCGGGTGGAGTTCCCACTCCCCCGGATGGAATGTCTGACGACTCAAGTAATCCGCTTCCCAGTTTTCCACACCTGGGATGTGGATCGCAGATAGGTGGCAGGAGTGATCCTCCGCCCATTGTATTATTTTGGTCACTTCTTTCATCGCCAGGGAACTCCTTGTTCCCCCCTGATGATTGATATAAGCAACAGTCGTCATGTTGTCTGATTGGAATCTTATGAATCTGGCCTTTGCTAGCTGAGGCCAAGCCCTGAGAGCATTGAATATCGCTCTTAGTTCCAGAATGTTTATCGGGAGAAGAGACTCTTCCCGAGACCATAGTCCCTGAGTTTTCAGGGATTCCCAGACCGCGCCCCAGCCCACTAGACTGGCGTCGGTCGTGACGATGACCCACTCTGGTCTGCGGAAGCTCATTCCCTGGGATAGGTGGTCCAGGGTTAGCCACCAACGGAGTGAATCTCTGGTCTTCTGATCTACTTGAATCACTGGAGACAAGTCTGTATAGTCCCCATTCCACTGTTTCAGCATGCACAGTTGTAATGGTCTTAGATGAATTCGTGCAAAAGGAACTATGTCCATTGCTGCAACCATCAACCCTACTACTTCCATGCACTGAGCTATGGAAGGACATGGAACAGAATGAAGAACTTGACAAGCGCTTAGAAGTTTTGACTTTCTGACATCTGTCAGAAAAATCCTAATTTCTAAAGAATTTATTATTGTTCCCAAGAAGGGAACTCTTGTCGACGGAGACAGAGAACTTTTTTCTATGTTCACCTTCCATCCGTGAGATCTGAGAAAGGCCAGAACGATGAGCCTTTGCCTTTGAAAGGGACGACACTTGTATTAGAATGTCGTCCAAGTATGGTACTACTGCAATGCCCCTCGGTCTTAGAACCGCTAGAAGGGACCCGAGTACCTTTGTGAAAATCCTTGGAGCAGTGGCTAACCCGAATGGGAGGGCCACAAACTGGTAATGTTTGTCCAGAAAGGCGAACCTTAGGAACTGATGATGTTCTTTGTGGATAGGAATATGTAGGTACGCATCCTTTAGATCCACGGTAGTCATAAATTGACCTTCCTGGATTGTAGGTAGAATCGTTCGAATGGTTTCCATTTTGAACCATGGTACTCTGAGAAATTTGTTTAGGATTTTTAAATCCAGAATTGGTCTGAAGGTTCCCTCTTTTTTGGGAACTACGAACAGATTTGAGTAAAATCCCATTCCTTGTTCCGCCATTGGAACTGGGTGTATCACTCCCATCTTTAACAGGTCTTCTACACAATGTAAGAATGCCTGTCTCTTTATTTGGTTTGAGGATAAATGAGACATGTGAAACCTTCCCCTTGGGGGTAGTTCCTTGAATTCCAGAAGATAACCCTGAGAAACTATTTCTAGTGTCCAGGGATCCTGAACATCTCTTGCCCAAGCCTGAGCAAAGAGAGAGAGTCTGCCCCCCACTAGATCCGGTCCCGGATCGGGGGCTACTCCTTCATGCTGTTTTGTTAGCAGCAGCAGGCTTCTTGGCCTGCTTACCCTTGTTCCAGCCTTGTATCGGTTTCCAGGCTGGTTTGGTCTGTGAGGCATTACCCTCTTGCTTAGAGGATGCAGAATTAGAGGCCTCTCCGTTCCTGAAATTACGAAAGGAACGAAAATTAGACTTATTCTTGGCTTTGAAAGGCCTATCTTGTGGGAGGGCGTGGCCCTTTCCCCCAGTGATGTCTGAGATAATCTCTTTCAATTCTGGCCCAAAGGGAGTTTTACCCTTGAAGGGGATATTAAGCAATTTTGTCTTGGATGATACATCCGCTGACCAAGACTTTAGCCAAAGCGCTCTGCGCGCCACAATTGCAAACCCTGAATTTTTCGCCGCTAATCTAGCTAATTGCAAAGCGGCATCTAAAATAAAAGAATTAGCCAACTTAAGTGCGTGAACTCTGTCCATAACCTCCTCATATGGAGTTTCTCTACTGAGCGACTTTTCTAGTTCCTCGAACCAGAACCACGCTGCTGTAGTGACAGGAACAATGCACGAAATGGGTTGCAGAAGGTAACCTTGCTGTACAAAAATCTTTTTAAGCAAACCCTCCAATTTTTTATCCATAGGATCTTTGAAAGCACAATTATCCTCAATAGGAATAGTAGTGCGCATGTTTAGAGTAGAAACTGCCCCATCGACCTTAGGGACTGTCTGCCATAAGTCCTTTCTGGGGTCGACCATAGGAAATAATTTCTTAAATATAGGAGGGGGGACAAAAGGTATGCCGGGCTTCTCCCACTCCTTATTCACTATGTCCGCCACCCGCTTGGGTATAGGAAAAGCGTCGGGGTGCACCGGAACCTCTAGGAACTTGTCCATCTTGCATAATTTTTCTGGAATGACCAGGTTGTCACAATCATCCAGAGTAGATAATACCTCCTTAAGCAGTGCGCGGAGATGCTCTAATTTAAATTTAAATGTCACAACATCAGGTTCAGCCTGTTGAGAAATTTTTCCTGAATCTGAAATTTCCCCATCTGACAAAACCTCCCTCATGGCCCCTTCAGATTGGTGTGAGGGTATGACAGAGCAATTATCATCAGCGCCCTCCTGCTCTTCAGTGTTTAAAACAGAGCAATCGCGCTTTCTCTGATATGCAGGTATTTTGGATACAAAATTTGCTATGGAGTTATCCATTACTGCCGTCAATTGTTGCATAGTAATAAGCATTGGCGCGCTAGAAGTACTAGGGGCCTCCTGCGTGGGCAAAACTGGTATAGACACAGAAGGAGATGATGTAGAACCATGTCTACTCCCTTCATCTGATGAATCATCTTGGGCAACTTCATTATCTGTGGCATTACTGTCCTTACTTTGTTTGGACGCTATGGCACAATTATCACACAATTTTGAAGGGGGAGACACATTGACTTTCATACATATAGAACATAGCTTATCTGAAGGTACAGACATGTTAAACAGGCTTAAACTTGTCAATAAAGCACAAAAACCGTTTTAAAACAAAACCGTTACTGTCTCTTTAAATTTTAAACAGAGCACACTTTATTACTGAATATGTGAAAAAGTATGAAGGAATTGTTCAAAATTTACCAAAATTTCACCACAGTGTCTTAAAGCATTCAAAGTATTGCACACCAATTTTCAGAGCTTTAACCATTAAAATAACGAAACCGGAGCCGGTTACAGTTTTAACCCCTCTACAGTCCCAGCTACAGCCTTTGCTGAGACTTTACCAAACCCAGGGGGGAATACGATACCAAATGAAGCCTTCTAGGAACTTTTCCAACTACTTTCAGATCCTCACACATGCATCTGCATGTCTTGCTCTCAAAAGTAACTGCGCAGTAATGGCGCGAAAATGAGGCTCAGCCTACAACTGGGAAGGCCCTTCCTGACTGGAAAAGGTGTCTAACACAGTGCCTGACGTTAAAAAACGTTCCCCAAGTTTATAAGTGTGAATTACCAGCATAAACATGTATAAAATGCCCAAATAAAGCAATCAATTTTGCCCATAAAAGTGTCTACCAGTTTTATAGCCCATATTAAGCCCTTTATTCTGTTTGAGACTAAGAAAATGGCTTACCGGTCCCCATGAGGGGAAATGACAGCCTTCCAGCATTACACAGTCTTGTTAGAAATATGGCTAGTCATACCTTAAGCAGAAAAGTCTGCTAACTGTTTCCCCTAACTGAAGTTACTTCATCTCAACAGTCCTATGTGGAAACAGCAAACGATTTTAGTTACTGTCTGCTAAAATCATCTTCCTCTCACAAACAGAAATCTTCATCCTTTTCTGTTTCAGAGTAAATAGTACATACCAGCACTATTTTAAAATAATAAACTCTTGATAGTAGAATAAAAAACTACAACTAAACACCACATACTCTTAACCATCTCCGTGGAGATGTTGCCTGTGCAACGGCAAAGAGAATGACTGGGGTGGACGGAGCCTAGGAGGGACTATATGGCCAGCTTTGCTGGGACTCTGACATTTCCTGTTGGGGAAGAGATATTTCCACAAGTAAGGATGACGCCGTGGACCGGACACACCAATGTTGGAGAAATGTGGGATAACTATCCCTGTTTTCTATTAGTAAATCCTGAACACCTCTATCCATGCCTCTTCTCCTTGATGGGGCAAAGCACTACTGGGAGAGAGGAGGAAGTGGGAGGGATATTTAAAGCTTTGTGTAGGGTGTCTTTGCCTCCTCCTGGTGGCCAGGAGATAAATACCCACAATTAACGATTTTCGTGGACTATCACCTCCATAGAAGCAAAGTATACAACATTTGACAATTGACAAAAGTGTATTTAGGCTGGTGCATTAGGTGCAATGGTTAATAGCCCTCTTAGGACCAGATTACAGGTGGCTGGTTATTTTTTTTTTAACACAGGCTGGTTAGCGCTCACATTACTACTTGAAAATAAATTGTTTGCGAACAAGCAAAAGCTGATGTGCACTAAACTTCAGGACTTCAGATATTGCAACCATGTTAACATATATACACACACACACATACATACATACATACATATATATATAAACATGTATTAAAGCCCTTTCCAGTCAAACACCTTGTCATATACCATATACCTTTTAACCCTTATGCATTTATTTTATTAATATTTATATGAATATTTTTATTTTTTTATCAGAAACTGTATATTTGAGTGTGACAATTTTTTTTACCCCTTGAACTTTATGATATGTATTCATTCACGCTAACCTGGCGAGTGCAAATTATGTGTGCGCTCGAGCACACTAGTCTACTTTCAACTTGTAATACACTGCAAATTAGCGTGCTTGTGATAGTGTCACGATACTGTCTCTTTAAGAAGATCCATTACCTGCTCTAAGTTCACTCCCCTTAAATAGCTTGATCAGAACACCTGTAGTTGCTTGTTTATTGAATCACATTTGCTGACTACTTTCAAGCCAGAAAGACCTAACATTTAAGGTGAATCGTTACCTGTAACCAATGCTGAAAGCTCTTATTCTGAACTATTTTGTTCTTGGAATTAAGACAAACTTATAGGAATTACTTCTGAATTCACTCCGGATTAAAAGCACTACAGGAAAAGTTTATTTTCTTCAAAACTTTAACTCTGCACTACTGAAATCGGAACGCTGTTCAGCTGACGTCATCCGCTCTCTGTCAATACACAGAGCGCCTTCCTTCTCACGCTGCCGGTTCTCTCCTCCTCTCTGCAGCACAGATCTACAGCTCCTCACTGAACAGCTGACAGGCAATCAGCACACCTTCGGTTTGCCTCAGAAGAGCCTATTCATATCCGCAAGTATTTGTAACAAAGTCACTTTATATTATGTTACTTTCTTAAGCTACTAGCTACAATAACACATGACGTGATTAAGATTGAACTGTTACTTGCTGCTAGAATATTGACTCTCAGTTTCTACTTGTATACTAATCAAAATCCTCACTAAACTGTGTACTGATTTAATGCAACACAGTACTAATTACCAGGATGTTACTTATCTGAATATCCACATACCTGGATCTAATTTCTGTTATAGCCTGAAATTGTTTTCTAATTATTAAGACTCCTGCAATTGAACATCATTCAGTTGTGAAAGAAGGATACATTTATTTTCATTATTCATTGAATTGCTTACTAGTTTGAATATCCACATATCAAGCAAATGAATATATGCTGGAAATTCCTACTCAAGCTACAAAACCTCATTTTTATGAGAATAGTTTATTTACTTTATTAATGATTCTCAGCATATGATAGAATAAACAAGCCAAAAATAAAGATGGATCCAGCTACTATGGCTACCGAAATAACTACTTTAAATCAAAAAGTAGAAATTCTGGCACAAGGTCTAAATGAGTTAAAAAATGAAAACAACACACTCAAGAGGTTAATGAATGACTATTTTTCACAGAAAACAACAGAGCATCCAGAACCTCATATTAACCCTCCTCCTATTTTCTCTGGTATACGTTCACGTTTCCGTGAGTTTAAAAACGCTTGTATATTAATGTTCACCATGAAACCAAAAACATATCATACTGACAGAATAAGAGTATGTACTGTTATTTCGTTTCTCAACGGAGAGCCCAGATCATGGGCAGACAGATTTTTCGAAACCTCTGATCCTATCTTGGAGTCTTTAGATGATTTCTTTAAGGCAATGTCTGTTCTATATGAAGACAGTAATACTCAAATCACTGCCGAGAACAATCTAAGGATTCTGAGACAAGGAAAAAGACCAGTAGAAGATTATGTAGCAGAGTTCCAATTATGGGCCACAGACTCACAGTGGAATTCTGTGAGTCTAAGAAACCAATTTAGATTGGGACTTTCAGAACATTTAAAAGATGAATTGTCTCGAATTGATTTTCCAGAGTCCTTAGATGTTCTTATTAAAATATGTATTCAGATGGACCGCAGATACAGAGAACGACGCTCTGAGAAACAAAACACTGAACCTTATCCAAAGAAATATACAACTAATCATCCTGACAGAGGGAACATTACATCAGTCCCTATGGAGATCGGCACTATCAAAGGTCCCCTTTCTCAAGAGGAAAAGTTTAGACGAAGACAAGCAAATTTGTGCATGTATTGTGGTCAAAAGGATCATACAGTTTCTAATTGTCCTATCTTGAATCGACAAAAACGGGGTAAGATTTTATCAGTTAACCCTAAGACTGTATTTAGTTGTGATACATGCATAACAATACCGTTGTCTTTGCAGTGGGATCAACATCTTCTCAAGAACGTGGCTATGATTGACTCCGGTGCTTATGGAATGTTCATTGATAATAATCTTGTAAATAAAAATAAAATACCTTGTGTGCTCAAGCAAAATCCTGTGTATGTGAAGGTAATTGATGGTTCCACTTATTTAAAAGGGCCTATTACACACCATACAATACCCCTCTTAGTTACAACTGACAAAAATCACAAGGAATACATCACCTTTGATGTAATTCCTAGTTCTCTACATCCCATTATATTGGGATTCCCATGGTTGCAAAAACACAACCCTATGATAGATTGGTGCAAAAACTCTTTCATCTTTAACTCATCCTTTTGTTCCAATACCTGTTACCCATATGTAGAAATTAATCATGTTCAAAAACAGATACCCTTGGAATATTCTGATTTTTCAGATGTCTTTAATCTCAAGGAAGCAGAAAATTTGCCCCCTCACCGTCCATACGACTGTCCTATTGAGACTAAACCAGGTACCACTATCCCTTTTGGTCGTATTTTCCCTTTGTCCCAAAAGGAATTAAAATATCTCAGAGATTATCTTGACGATAATTTAAGAAAGGGATTTATCTCTACCTCAACCTCACCCGCTGCTGCGGGGATATTTTTTGTAACTAACAAAGATGGCACCCTTAGGCCTATTATTGACTATAGAGGTCTAAATGCAATTACAATTAAAAACAGGTATCCCCTGCCTCTTATCCCTGAATTGCTGGAAAGGCTCACAGATGCTACTGTCTTTACCAAATTAGACCTCAAGGGGGCGTATAATCTTATTAGAATGCGAAAAGGGGATGAATGGAAAACAGCCTTCAGGACCCGTTATGGCCTATTCCAGTATAACGTCATGCCTTTTGGCTTAACAAATGCCCCCGCCACATTCCAATTCTTTATCAACAATATATTCAAAGATCTTATGGATGTGTGCGTAGTTATATATCTAGATGATATATTGATTTTTTCTAAAGATATCACTGAACATGTTAAGCACGTACGTTGGGTCCTTGCAAGATTAAGAGAACATTGTTTATATGCCAAGGCTGAGAAATGTGAATTCCACGCAAAAACAATAAAATTTCTTGGATACATCATCTCCCCAACTGGAATCCTTATGGATCCTGACAAAGTGGAAGCCGTACTTAATTGGCCAACACCCACAACGCTTAAATCTTTACAAAGATTTTTAGGCTTCTCGAATTTCTATAGAAAATTCATACAAGGATTTTCAACAATAGTTCAACCATTAACTAAGCTCACTGGCAAACAAAAATTCAAATGGACAGACTCAGCTCAGGAAGCATTTGACCTATTAAAGAAAAGTTTTTCTACAGCACCAGTTTTGCAGTTACCAAACCCGGACTCTCAGTTCACCTTGGAAGTAGATGCTTCAAATATAGGTCTTGGTGCCATTCTGTCTCAACAACGCAAAGGAACTCAAGACCGTCATCCTGTTGCCTACTATTCTCGATTACTTACCACTGCTGAAAAGAATTATTCTATTGGAGATCTGGAGTTATTAGCAATAAAGAGTGCCCTTGAGCATTGGAGGCACCTACTAGAAGGAACTGAAGAACCCTTCCAAGTATTAACTGACCACAAGAACTTACAATATCTAAAAAGAAACAAGACACTTTCTTCAAGACAAGTACGCTGGTCACTGTTTTTTGACCGCTTTAACTTTCAGCTAAGTTACAGACCCGGGTCCAGAAACATCCAGGCCGATGCTCTATCAAGATCCTTAATTCCACACTATGAGTCAGAGGAAGTCAGATCTATCATCCCTTCACACAAGATCCTAGCAACAGCAAGCACCTTCCTATCAGACCTACACACTGCCCAAGATATGGACAACTCCATACCAATTTCATGCTCGAAAGACCCTGTTTCTGGGTTGTTCTGCTTTAAAGAACTCATATACATACCCTCATCTTTACGCAAGGAACTTCTTCAACATATTCATGACTCCCCGATGTCTGGACATCCAGGAATGAATAAAACCCACGACTTATTAAATAGACAATACTGGTGGCCTCACATGAAGGAAGATGTAATTTCTTACGTACGAAATTGCAATGTTTGCGCAAGAAACAAAAAGGCACATCATAAACCTTTTGGCTTATTAAACCCTCTACCTGTACCAGAAGTTCCATGGTCCATGATTGGCATGGATTTTATCGTAGATTTACCTAACTCACAAAATTTCACAACCATCTTGGTAGTGGTTGATCATTTAACTCGTTTGGCACATTTCATACCTCTGAAAAAGACCCCTAATGCTATAACAACTGCAAATGTGTTTTTCTCAAATATCGTTAAACTACACGGTTTACCCTCATCCATTGTAACCGACCGAGGAACACAGTTTACTTCCAGGTTTTGGAAAGAACTCTGTCACCTACTCAAGATAACTCCTAGAATGTCAACAGCTTTCCACCCTCAGTCAAATGGCCTAACGGAACGTCTTAATCAGACCTTGGAACAATACTTACGTTGTTATGTATCACATATTCAGGATGACTGGGTAGACTGGTTACCCATGGCTGAGTTCTCATATAATAACACCTACAATTCATCCATTAAAATGTCTCCCTTTTTTGCCACGTATGGATTCCATCCTTTGACATTACCCAAAACTTCTACTACATCATCTACTCCTTATGTAGAGGATCATCTTACCAATATCAAGACATCCATGTTGACATTGAGAAAACATCTCCAAGACGAAAAAGATCACCAGAAACTGTATTTTGATAAAAAACATAAAGCACCTCCTTCCTATAAATTAGGAGATCTAGTGTGGCTCTCTACGAAAAATCTCAAACTCAAAGTGCCAGCAAAGAAATTAGCAAACCAATACATTGGACCATTTAAGGTTATAAAGATCATAAATAGTAATGCTTTAACTTTACGTTTACCATCAACATTAAGAATCCATCCCTCCTTCCACGTTTCCCTGCTAAAACCTTATCTTGGATCAACGGATTCCTTATCTCAAACTGATACCACCTCAATAGTTGATGATCAAATTGAATACGAGGTTGAAAAGATTCTTGACTCTCGTCTGAGACATAATAAATTGGAATATTTGGTTCATTGGACTGGGTACGGAGTTGAGGAAGATTCTTGGATACCACTGAAAGATATTCATGCTCCCCGTTTACTTACTGAATTTCATAGTACTTATCCTTCCAAACCGGCTCCGAAACAACGGTATGCCCCTTCCTGAAAGGGGGGATCTGTCACGATACTGTCTCTTTAAGAAGATCCATTACCTGCTCTAAGTTCACTCCCCTTAAATAGCTTGATCAGAACACCTGTAGTTGCTTGTTTATTGAATCACATTTGCTGACTACTTTCAAGCCAGAAAGACCTAACATTTAAGGTGAATCGTTACCTGTAACCAATGCTGAAAGCTCTTATTCTGAACTATTTTGTTCTTGGAATTAAGACAAACTTATAGGAATTACTTCTGAATTCACTCCGGATTAAAAGCACTACAGGAAAAGTTTATTTTCTTCAAAACTTTAACTCTGCACTACTGAAATCGGAACGCTGTTCAGCTGACGTCATCCGCTCTCTGTCAATACACAGAGCGCCTTCCTTCTCACGCTGCCGGTTCTCTCCTCCTCTCTGCAGCACAGATCTACAGCTCCTCACTGAACAGCTGACAGGCAATCAGCACACCTTCGGTTTGCCTCAGAAGAGCCTATTCATATCCGCAAGTATTTGTAACAAAGTCACTTTATATTATGTTACTTTCTTAATGTCACTAGCTACAATAACACATGACGTGATTAAGATTGAACTGTTACTTGCTGCTAGAATATTGACTCTCAGTTTCTACTTGTATACTAATCAAAATCCTCACTAAACTGTGTACTGATTTAATGCAACACAGTACTAATTACCAGGATGTTACTTATCTGAATATCCACATACCTGGATCTAATTTCTGTTATAGCCTGAAATTGTTTTCTAATTATTAAGACTCCTGCAATTGAACATCATTCAGTTGTGAAAGAAGGATACATTTATTTTCATTATTCATTGAATTGCTTACTAGTTTGAATATCCACATATCAAGCAAATGAATATATGCTGGAAATTCCTACTCAAGCTACAAAACCTCATTTTTATGAGAATAGTTTATTTACTTTATTAATGATTCTCAGCATATGATAGATAGATTTAGAGTCCCACTTCTAGCCCAGTAACTTGTACAAGCAGAGGGATTTCACTTTTTTATTCTCAGCAACACACAGTGAAATAATTTAACACCTATACTGACAGTAACCAATATAATGCAGAGATTTAACCCCTTTACTGTTGACAACCCCACCAGTGACACAGTGCAGAAATGTCGAACCCTTATAAACACCAACCCGCAGTTTAGATTGCAGACAAGGTTAACATAACATACAAAAAAGAACAATATGTCTAACATTCCTGTAAAAGTGCAAGCTACTAGGATCACTACCAAGACTCCTGCCAAAACTTAAAAAAGTACAAGGGAATAGCACAAAGGATATTTAATATATTTCTTTGTTTAACTTGAAGGTCCATACAATGACAATGCTTTGGATAATTATCTCAATCATGTCACAATACAATAACAATGAGAAACCATCTTTTTCAAAAAAAGTTTAAAAATAGGTTGGCTGGTTGTTACTGTTAAGTAACATGCCTAAATAAAGGAGAACATTAATATTGTATTTTATCGTAATTGACAGTAAAATACTAGTGCTACTAATTTTGTACTAGCTACCTTAACCACAAATATCTGTTTTAAAGCCAAAATATATCCAAGCCTTTTTTAAAGCACTATCTAATGAAGCTACAATCATTCAATGGGAAGCATTAAAAACGAAGTACACTTAAAACGTTGTAGTTTACAGTCCATAAACCAAAACCAGCAGAATAAATGAATAGTCTTTCAATAAAGAAATACTAATACTTGATTTCTCTTTTTTTCCTTTCCCAAACTCTGATCTCTGTGTATCAAAAATGCAGCTCCTTTTCAAATCACTGGTGTGATCTCCGTGAAAAACAGCAAGTAGAAAAAAAAGTCAATCTGTGAAATCTGTGTGGAATTGATCAAAGTTGAATATTGCTCTGAGTTCCAGAACATTGATAGGTAAAATCACTTTCTGGGGAGATCAAACACCATGGGCTCTTAAAGGACCCCAAACCGCTCCCCAAACAGACAGACTGGCGTCTGTACTGATAATCTCCTATGATGGATGTTGAAAATCCATGCCCCGTAACTGGTTCTGGGGACAGCCACCAAGAAAGGGACTGTCTAGTGGAGTGATACAAATGAATAGTCTGAGAGAGGTTGGAATTGTCCCCGTTTCACTGGCTTAACATTCAAAGTTGTAATAGGCGCAAATTAAACTTGGCAAATTGAATTGTGTGCAAAGCCGCGACCATGAGACCGGCAACCTCAATACACTGAGCTATCGAAGGAGAAGGTTCAGACTGTAGAAGGTGACAGGCCGACTGAAGCTTTTGTCTGTTCTGATCTGTTAAGAAGAGTTTCATTTACACTAAGTCTATGATGATTCACAAAAAGGTCACTATCATGTTGGGAGACAGAGAGCTTTCTTTCCTAAGATATGGTGAGTCCATGGCGTCCTCAATTACTGTTGGGAATATCACTCCTGGCCAACAGGAGGAGTCAAAGAGCACCACAGCAAAACTGTTAAGTATCACTCACTCCCCTTCCCACAAACCTCAGTCATTCTCTTTGCCGTGGTGCATGGAGGAGGTGAAGTTTTGGTGTCGGAAGACAATTGAATTTCTTTGACTTCAAGCAAGATTTTAATAGTTTGAAAGCCAGAGTAGGTTTACTCTGATCTTTCCTTTCAAGATTGGGTCTAGCCATACTCCACATTAGTCTCTTCAGTAGGGCAGTGGTGGCTTTAAATCAGTTAGGAACTTGTGAGGTGGGCCTTGCTGCATTTTCCTAACATATTTGCTGCCCATGTACAGAAAGCCAGAGTAGGTTTACTCTGTTCTTTCTTTTTTTCACAGGTCCCTGTAAGGAGCGGAGTCCTTTCACACTGTGCAAACCGTCTGACTGCCAGACAGCTAGATTGCAGGTAAGTGCTTGTATGTCTTCTGGGTGGGAGACTAGCACTTTAATGATCCCTGCTTTCATTTTGGGGACACATAGATCCTTTAATGGGATTCTGAATTAGGTTGTATGCAGGCACTATTTAAGTATGTGATTGGAGACTAATGGGTTAATCCTTCATATGGTTATGAAGGCATTAACTTTTTGTTTCAGTATGGCTCTGTATTTTATTTAGGGATAATCTTCTTCAATATATAGGAGCTCCCTGATAACCTTTATTGGCACTGAGGTAATCGTTTCTGTCCCTGTACACAAGCGGTTATGGCTGCCACTCTGTGTAATTATAGCCGTTCGTCTAGTCTTCTCTAAATCGTAAGTGGTGGACAGAGATTAGCGATGCGGGTCTACGTGCGCTGTGTGTAGCGGCTCTATTTTCCTGTTTGCATGTTGCCCTTCCTTCCGCTCCTATCTAATATTGGAGCGGTGTCGGCTGTGTGTCAATCGTTAGAGGAGTCCAAGGAGAACCTTCTCACTTAGTTCCTCTGGTCTCCTGATATCGGAAGGGGCAGGTAGGCAACTCGGTTTAGCTGAGGTGTGGCGATGCATTGTGATGGTTAGCTATTAATAGAAAACAGCTTGCCTGTATACATTTTTCTATTCCTGCTTAAGGGGAAAATTTAAAGTAACAGTTTCTCCCTTTAGTTCACTTTTATTTTGCCTTAAAGTTACAGTACTACATTTTAAGAATATAAAAAAAGTACGATATTAGATCATACGATAGGGTGCGCTATACTAATGCAGGGGAATTGTGCGTGTTGTCTGTGCTGGCGTGTCAACAAAATAAATTCAAAATAGTGGATCTAATAATGATCATAAATTGTAATATTGTGTTTGTGTTAGTACTTGTGTGAAAAAATACACAAATGAAATAAACAAATGAAATAAAATTTACCAACAAAAAGTATCTAGTGTGTATGTCTAAAAAACTGGATGTGTCTAATTTGGTGAATATATGGCTCGCATAAATATACTCAAAAAAAACCCCAATTGAATCTCATCCCATACAATGGGCATATGATATGGATAGAGTGATAAAATATTAAATATATTAACAATAAATTGAATATTTGAAAATAAATAAAAATACAAACAAATTTGAATTCACAATAAAGTGCAGAGTCAATGATAGATAGGTGAAATCGACACTGTCGGAATCAATAATTCTGAAAGGCTGCTCCACTCCAAACCGGTGGTAAATCAGGTGAACTGAAAAATTGAAAGCAAAAAGAGAGAGCGCCTAATGGTGTAATATCGTCAAGATCAAAATGATACAAACATAAAAAGTATCTGCCAAGTGGATACTCACAAAGAGCTTAGCACTCGCAAGTAGTGCATACAGGCGGGCTGACCTTTGTACAGCAGTCAGTACGCTGAATGTATGGAAGTCGTGTCGGAGATCTGTTATGATAGAAAAAGAACACAGAAGACCAATGGTGCAATATCGTCTAAACCCAGATGGACACAGAAAAGACACAGTTTCAGCAAGATGTATACTCACAATGGAGTTGGCACTCGCAAGTAGTGCATTTGGGCAGGCTGACCTTAATACAGCAGTCAGTACGCTGATTGTTTGTAGCTGTTATCGGCTCAGGCTTGTCCTCCGCACACAGCGTGTACTGAATTCTCAGCTGTGGCTCAACTGTTCTCTGAGGGGAGGAAATCCTCTAGGTATGACGTAGACACGCCAAAAAATGCACCTGGAGCTTGGTGAAGGCTAGAAACTGTTGAATTAATTCACTATCTTTTTCCACGGCCGTTGAATTAATTCAACAGTTTCTAGCCTTCACCAAGCTCCAGGTGCATTTTTTGGTGTGTCTACGTCATACCTAGAGGATTTCCTCCCCTCAGAGAACAGTTGAGCCACAGCTGAGAATTCAGTACACACGCTGTGTGCGGAGGACAAGCCTGAGCCGATAACAGCTACAAACAATCAGCGTACTGACTGCTGTATTAAGGTCAGCCTGCCCAAATGCACTACTTGCGAGTGCCAACTCCATTGTGAGTATACATCTTGCTGAAACTGTGTCTTTTCCGTGTCCATCTGGGTTTAGACGATATTGCACCATTGGTCTTCTGTGTTCTTTTTCTATCATAACAGATCTCCGACACGACTTCCATACATTCAGCGTACTGACTGCTGTACAAAGGTCAGCCCGCCTGTATGCACTACTTGCGAGTGCTAAGCTCTTTGTGAGTATCCACTTGGCAGATACTTTTTATGTTTGTATAATTTTGATCTTGACGATATTACACCATTAGGCGCTCTCTCTTTTTGCTTTCAATTTTAAGAATATATACAATTTTTTTTTTCATTATTTTTTGTAGATTGCTCTGATGAATTTGTGCATTCTGTGTCTAGAGGCACAAATTGCCTCTCCTATGCAGTTTTGTTCTTCATGTGTAAAGAAGACATTACAATGTAAATATAGGTTTTTCTTTGTTGAGCCTATTGTCTCTCAGGATGATGCTGTTCAGGCAATGCCACAGCTTTCTCCTTTAACATCCCTAGCCTCTATGACGTCACATACAGTGCCCTGCAATTCCTCTCAACCTTCTAATGGAGTTTATTTGGAAGCAGAAATTGCTGCCCGGGTATCCTCTGCGGTATCTGCGCCTTAGCTGCCATTCCAATGCTACAGGGGAAACACTAGAGGAAAATTAGAGATTCAGATAGTAAGGTTTCTGTTCCATCTTCTGCTACTGAAGTGGCCCTCCCTCATAACTCTGATGAGGAGGATATGTCAGTAGCCTCTGAGGGTGAAATCTCAGATTCGGACAGTATAATTCCTTCATCTGATGCTGAAGTTGTATCCTTCAGGTTCAAGCTTGAACACCTCCATGTACTGATAAAGAAGGATTTAGCTACTCTGGACGATTCCAATACTACTGTCACTGTCAACCCTAGGAAATCTAGTAAACTTAATAAATACTTTGATGTTCCTTCTTCAGTGGAGGTGTTTCCTGTGCAAGGCTTGGCTACAGAGATGGTAGCACTGGAATGGGACAAGCCTGGGATTCATTTTTCCCCGTCTCCTGTCTTTAAAAATATTTTTCCTGTTGGAAGGGGACATTTCTACTCTGGCTAAGAACTACTATTCCTATTGAGGGTAGCTGCTCTTTTAAGGATCCAATGGACAAGAAGTTGGAGGCTTATTTGAAACACATATAAGTTCATCAAGGTCTTCAATGGCAACCTGCAGTATGTATTGCCACTGTGACAAGTGTGGCAGCCTATTGTTTTGACACCTTGTCCGATTCTCTTCAGGTAGATACTCCCTTGGAAGAGATTCAAGACAAGATTAAGGCTCTTAAGTTAGCTTATTCCTTTATTTCTGATGCTTCCATAAAAGTATCTGGCTTTGCTGTGTTAGCACGCAGAGCATTATGGCTGAAATTTTGGTCAGCCAATGTTTCCTCTAAGTCAAAGCTTCTGACGATTCCTTGTTTGGACCCGATTTGGCTACAATAGTTTCTGATATTATGGGTGGAAAAGGGTCTTTTTTCCACAAGACAAGAAGAATAGACCTAAGGGACGTCAGAGTAATTTTCGTTCCTTTCGTAACTTCAGAGGAAAGCCTTTCCTTTCCTCTTCCAAGCAGGAGCAGTCCAAGTTTTCCTGGAAGCCCAATCAGTCCTGGAGCAAGGGGAAGCAATCAAGAAAACCTCTAGCTGAATCTAAATCAGCATGAAGGGTTTGCCCTCGATCCGGGATTGGATCAAGGGAGGGGCAGACTTTCTCAGTTCTCTTAAGCATGGATATGAGATGTCCCAGATACTTGGGCTGTGGACATAGTATCTCAGGGTTAAAAACTAGAATTAAAGACATTTCCTCTCAGGGGCAGGTTCCACCTCAAGATTATCTGCAGACCAGGTGAAAAGAGAGGCATTCTTGAAATGTGTACAAGATATTTCCTCCTTGGGAGTTATAGTTCTAGTCCCAGTACAGGAACAGGGTCTAGGTTTCTAATCCAATCTGTTTGTGGTTCCCAAAAAAGAGGGAACTTTCCAACCTATTCTAGACCTGAAGGGTCTAAACAGGTTTCTCAGAATACTGTCCTTCAAGATGGAAACTATCCATTACATTCATTCCTTTAGTGCAAGAGGATCAGTTCATGATGACCATAGACCTGAAGGATGCGTACCTTCATGTTCCCATTTACAGGGATCATTACAAATTTCTGAGATTCGCCTTTCAGGACAAACACTTTTAGTTTGTGGCTCTTCAGTTTGGCCTTGCCACAGCTCCCAGAAATTTTTCAAAGGTTCTGGGGGCTCTCTTGGCAGTGATGAGGGTCTTGGGGAATTGCAGTGGCGCCATACCTGGACAACATATTGGTTCCCTTGTTCCAACTACAAGGGTGGTTTTCTTAGGGACCATACTAGACTCCCTATGAATGAACATTTTTCTGACAAAAATGAGAAGATTCAAGATTATTTTCTCTTGCCTCTCTCTACAGTCTACTGTTTGGACATCAGTGGCTCAATGTATGGAGGTAATTGGTCTGATGGTTGCTTCCATAGACATCATTCCCTTTTTCTCAATTCCATTTGAGAGCTCTGCAGTTATGCATGCTCACTCAATGGAAGGGGGGCCATGTGGATATGTCTCAGAGGATAGATGTAGATCAGTCCTCAAGAGACTCTCTTCTGTGATGGCTGTCTCAGGAACATCTGTCTCAGGGAACGTGCTTTTGAAGACCACCTTGGTTGATTGTGACCACATACGCCAGCAGGTCTGGAGAGCAGTCTGAGACTCGTTAAAGGCGCAGGGACTCTGGTCTCGGGAAGAGTCTGCTCTCCCCATACACATCTTGGAGTTGAGAGCAATTTTCAATGCTCTGATGGCTTGACCTCAGCTGTCCTTAGCCCGATTTATCCGGTTCCAATCAGACAACATAACCTCAGTGGCTTACATCAACCACCAGGGAGGAAATCTGAGTTCCTTAGCCATGAAGGAGGTGGTTTGGATTATTCAGTGGGCGGAAGCTCACAATTGCTGTCTATCTGCCATCCACATTCCAGGAGTGGACAACTGGGAAGCAGATTTTCTGAGCAGACAGACTTTTCGGTATGCAGACCTAGTGGAGATGTCATCTCTTCAACCTTGGAGGCTGCCTCTGAGGAAAAACCTTCTAATTCAGGGTACCTTCTGTCATCCAAATCTCGTTTCTTTGAAGCTAACTGCTTGGAGATTGAACGCTTAGTTCTGTCTAAGCGTGGTTTTTCTGAGTCGGTCATTGAGACCATGATTCAGGCTCGCAAGCCTGTTACTAGAAATATTTACTATAAGATATGACATATAATATCTTCATTGGTGTGAATCCAAGGGCTACTCTTGGAGTAGGTTTAGGATTCCTAGGATTTTGTCCTTTCTCCAGGAAGAGACACAATTTTGGTGGCCTATGGGTCCTAGACAGATTGAGTCTATGCCTCCTGAAAAAGAGATAATTTGCCCCCTACAGGAGACAGGTCCGGATTTGGGGCCACACCTTCATGTTAATTTGGATTCTAAAGGCTTCTTAGATTGTTTGAGCTTTGACCATACAGGATTTGGACACCAAGAGGACTCTGGCTTTGGAAAGGAGCCAGATCTATGTTTATTGGTTTGTCATGAGGGAAGAATATGACCCCATATCTTAAAGGGACAATTTACTCCAATAATGTTCTCCCCTTAAATTTGTTCCCAATGATCCACTTTACCTGCTGGAGTGTATTAAATTGTTTACAAGTATTTTCATTACCCTTATATTGGCATTTGAAATAGTTTATTTAGCTTGAGGTATCCCCACCCATCCTGAAAGTTTTTGGCCTCAAGGCCAAGCTGTGTTAACACAGCCAGTAGAAGAAATTACACTCCCAGTGGGTTATAGAAACAATAAGGTAATAAAATGTTAATTTTCCATTTTTCTCTCCAAGTATTGGTGATTGGTTTATGGACAGATATAAGATATTTATACACAATGTCATAAAGTAATGAGATCTGATTATACCTACACGCTCAACCCATTTATTAGGTTGTGGCTTCAAAACACAAAATCAGCTAATTCATGTACACAAATAAGCCTTAAAAAAGCAAATATCATACATTTTATATTCTGCAGCTGGTAAAAAAAAGTAATTGGAAACAAATGTTATATAGTATACTGTCCCTTTAAGACTTAGGCAAACTTTTTTATCCTGGGGTAAAAAGGCGAGGGATCTGCTCTAGGTGCTGAACCTCGGTCTTCAGGATGGTTCTGTAGAACTGATTCCAGACAGGAGCCACACAGCTGAGCTGGAGGAAAAATAACGTTTGAGGAATCATCCTCATGAGTATCCTCCCTGATGGCTTCAGTCCCACAATGGGAAATCCTCTAACTAGTATTGCACACTATAAGGCAATAACTCACCCTCTATGTGTGTAAAGAAAAATTGAGTAGTCACAATCTAATTTTCCAAAAATAATATGTGCCCAATAATATGTGATACCGGGGTCCAGAAAGAAGTAAAACAAGTTGTCACGATCGCCGGTAGAGCGAGTCGCCACAATCACCAGCTATCTAAATGAGTTTGTCTCAGAATGAGATTGAATCAGAAAGCGTGCCGAAAAGACTTCATGGCGCAAAGATATGCTCCGTCTCCCATCCGGCACTAAGATGTGCGATGCAATGTCGGACCTCAGTGCTCCAAGCTATCCAGCACACACTGAGACTGTTCCAGAATGAATTAAATACTGGTGCACAGAGAGTAGTAAAACCTCATACACACCCCAACGCAGGAGCTTAAAGGTGATAGCAGAGTCCCTACATAAATAAAAATAAAGACAATGGCTAGTCAAGCCCCCCATACTTTGTCTTAAAAATGGAGCCTCAGTCATGGATAGCAGACAGGTGGATACAGAAGGTAGGCATCTAGACTGTGCCCTGTAGTAGGGCAATATCCCAGCACTAATTAAGTGCCTTTTTTAGGAAGGAGACAGAGCCCAATGGCAGGTACTTACTCCCTCCCATAGCCATCTCATCTGACCTGTAACAGACAGAGAAGGACAGGTGTGAGGAGGAGTGAACTCTCTGCCCAAACAGGGGGAGGCAAAGGTTCCTGCAACATCCATGGCTAGTTTGTGACTAAACTACAACAAGGAAAAGACAAACCTGCACAAATAGCACCCTTCTAAACCCCTTCTCTTCCAGGAACTATGAAATGAAGGAGTAAAGCTGAATATCTTCTTGTAATTCAGTAGCATCTCTATGCATGCCTTGACGGGGCAAATAAATACTGGAAGGGAAGGGGAAGTAGGCGGGATAGTTAAAACTCTGGTGTAGGGTTTATTTGCCTCCTAATGTCAGATGATGTAATTCCCAAAAGTATAGACTCTCACTACCATTAGAAATAAATTTACCCCTGGACTTCTAGTCCTGAGCTCCTTTACCTTCCATCGCATTAGAGATAATAAAATCTAAGTCAGAGCCAAATAAAATATTTCACTAAAAAGAAAGAGATAGAATTTTGGATTTAGAAACAATTTCAGCAGACCAAAAATTAAAAAGGGACATGAAACCCACATTTTTTCTTTGATGATTTAGAAACAGCATACAGTTTTAAACAACTTTATAATTTACTGCTATTATTTTATTTGCCTTATTCTCTTGATATTCTTTGCTGAAAAGCATATATAGATAGGCTCAGTTGCTGCTGATTGGTGGCTGCAAATAGATACCTCGTGTAATTGGCTCACCCATGTTCATTGGTATTTCTTCAACAAAGGATATCTAAATAATTAAACAAATTAGATAAAATAAGTTGGAATGTTGTTTAAAATGGTATTCTCTACCTGAATTATGAAAGAAAAATTTTGGATTTAGTGTCCCTTTAAAGCGAATGTAAAATTTAATGAAAAAGTGCCCGGCATCTAAAAAATAATCTTAAAAACTTTGGCGTCCAGTTCGTGAGGCAACGCAACAATTCGAGAAACCCGGAGCTGCGGGCGGGGGATCACCGGTCTGTTTTCCATAAAGAAAAGGTAAGTATTTTTAAAAAGAATCTTCAATGAAAAGTTTAATGAATGAAAATGCCCCTGCTTTTCCGAGTATTTTTAGATACTGGACACTTTTTCATTAAACTTTACATTCACTTTAACCAAAAAAGCCCTAAAAAGTACTGCCAAAGACATGCTTAACATAACACTTAATGAAAATATAATCACATATGCCAAAAAAGGTTTAAAAAATGTTCACTAGCAGAATGGTCGGAAAATTGACCAAAAAAAAAATTAAACCAAAAGAAAGAAGCAGCAGACATATCAGTGTAATAGATACTACTGATCTAAAAAGACAACCTGCTTTAAAAACCCTCATTTGGAAGGCTTCTAACTCCCAAAGGAAATAGAGTATGTAAAATCCGAGTAGAAATAGCCATATCTATTTGGGGAATAATTTGCCAACATTTAAAATTGGAAGCTGAAAAAAGGAAATTTTATCTTAAACCTTGCATAAGGATAAAAAAAGAAATACTTGGGCGCTTGACCATATCAAGGATACAAATAAAACAGGATTTAAACAGTAAACCCGCTTATACCCATCTATTTTAAGTCCTTAAACTATAAAGTAAAAAAAAAATATTTAAAAATAGAACAAATATGCTCAAATAGAACAAATCACATTCATGATTAGAGGTAGACCTCTGATCAACAGAACCAAACCTCTTCCGCTGAGGACATAAAAGCTTCATGACTAGAAAGATTAACCCCAGCAGGCTTAGAACTAATAGCAGGTAAATTCCTACCTAACCTTTTACGCTTACTTGAAGGTGGCATGGCCACCAACATTTCAGACACTTAAGACAGTAAAAAATCCTCGATTCCAGGATTCTCTTGTAAAAACAAACAAACAAACAGAAGAAGCAGTAACACCCTTAGAAGCCAGTTTAGTGTTAGGTTAGATTGTTTGGACACCCTAGCAGTTGATTCACTAGAGATTATGTTAAAAATGTCTAACAACCTGAATTGTCTCAATTGACTTGTTAGATATCGATCTAAGACTAGTGGTGAAAGTTTCAGGACTTAATACATTATCTCTCCTCATAGCAGCGACTGAGAAGGGGAAGGTTATAAAAAGACATGCAAATGGAAGCTTAGAGGACCTGTTGAAGCCCCTCAAATACCTCTAATAGAAGTGCTTGTAAACTGTTCAGGAGAGGAAAACAAAACCTCCATATCAAGGCAAAGGGCCTGCAGGAAAATTTAGCTGTTACAAGAGTAGTGGTGCACTGGTCCACTTTGCATGATGTTTGCACTAATATTATTTACATGGGAGTAAAATTAACCTGCAATCAAACCACAAAACTCAATGTTGGAAGTATGCAGCTGATAGATAACAAACACATCTCAAAACTTGCCATGAACTTTTTAAGAAAAAAAAAAAAAAGCCCCAACACTATTATTAAAAATCAATTGGCTGATCAAAACAATGCATTGTGTGCCAGCAAACCAAATAATATTTCTGAACTAGAAAGTATTCTGTAAGGAAAGGCAGGACAATTTAAAGAAACCCTTTATCATTCCCACTATTATAGGATTAAATAACCTTCATTTTTGGGGTCTGCTAATATTCATACTCTACTCATACTTCAACTAGCAACTGATCTACATATTACAATACAAACATATACAATACTTAGTTGTGTGTGGACAAATAACTCTTTGCAATCCCACTTCTTGCTCTTGGGCAACTACTAATCCATCAAGAGCAGGGGTTGCTAGACACCATGGTTTGTTTAGTGCAGATTTTTAATGTCAGGAAGCAGAGGTCATGGGAACTGCTGCTTTTACACTTGCAGTTGCAGGTTTGCATGAGGAAGCCTTCACCTTAAAGCAAGTGTTCCAAAATAGATAATCTTAATTGTCTCCCTTTCTTGATGCATTATGGTCAGGCAAACATGTAAAAAGGGAACTGTAACAGTATATTTTATTTGATTTAGATGCAACTGGGATAACTTAATTCAAGCAACCCCACTGCAGGACTAATCCAATGAAGCAAGAAAATTTGGAGAAATACTAAGTAAAATAGAATTATCTAAATGTAATATTGTACGGTTTTCTAACAGAAATCACTAATGATATGGCATGTTACCTTAAATCTAAAGTGACTGATGGAATGCAGTAGGTGAAAGCTTTAAACCTACCTCACAATCTTTTATGCAGTGAAACGTTTCTGGAGGAGGATACCATTGAAGTTTAGCTGTGCAGATAACTTTCTGTAATGAAAACAAAAAGATCACTAAATGTACCATTGAGTAGGTAACAAAGACTAAATAATACAGTAATAAACAAGTGGAGCTCAAAATAGTGTACAATCTGGAATTTCAAATCTACAGTAAAACATAATTTATTCTTACCAGATAAATTCCTTTCCTTCCTGGCAGGGAGAGTCCACAACTTCATTCCTTAATGTTGGGAAATACAACACCTGGCCACCAGGAGGAGGCAAAGACACCCTTGCCAAAGGCTTAAATATCCATCCCACTTTCCCTATCCCCCAGTCATTCTGCCGAGGGAACAAGGAAAAGTAGGAGAAATATCAGGGTATAAAGGTGCCAGAAGAAATAATATAAAAAGGGAGCCACCCAACGAAAATTAAATTATGGGCGGGGTAATGGACTCTCCCTGCCAGGAAGGAAAGTCATTTATCTGGTAAGCATAAATTATGTTTTCCTTCCATAAGGCAGAGAGAGTCCACAACTTCATTCCTTACTGTTGGGAAAACTATACCCAAGCTCAAGAGGACACTGAATGAATAACAGGAGGGAACAAAAAAAGAGGCAGACCCTATTCTGAGGGCACCACAGCCTGCAAAACTTTTCTCCTGAAAGCTGCTTCAGTCGAAGAAAACACATCAAACTTGTAAAATTATTAAAAAAAGTGTGTACGGAGGACCAGGTAGCTGCCTTACAAATCTGATCCATAGAGGCTTTGTTCTTAAAAGCCCAGGAGGAAGCCACTGCTCTAGTGGAATGAGCCGTTATCCTCTCAGGAGGCTGTCACCCCGCTGTCTCATAAGCTAAGCGGATGACACTCCTCAAACAGATAGAGAAGTAGTAGTAACCTTCTGCCCCTTACACTTCCCTTTATAAATGACAAACAAAGAGGAAGTTTAGTACGTAAAACCGCCTTATCAGCATGGAAAACAAGATAAGGGGAGTCACATTGTAAAGCAGAAATCTGAGAAACGCTGCATACAGAGGCAATAGCCAGCAAAAAAAGAACCTTCCAAGATAACAATGTAATGTAAACAGTATGCATAGGCTCAAACAGAGCCTGCTGCAAAACACTAAGAACAAGATTTAGGCTCCAAGACGGAGCCCCAGATCTAAACACAGGTCTGATCATAGTCAGAGCCTTAACAAAGGACTGCACATCCGGAAGTTCAACCAATCTCTTGTGCAGTAACACAGACAGGGCCAATATGTGTTCCTTCAGGGAACTAGCAGATAGACCCTTCTCCAGTCCATCCTGGAAAAAAAGATACAATTCTGGAAACCTTAACCATATTATGCCAGGAAAAGTAAAGCTCTTCACTCCAGTACAAGTAAGGATTCCACACTTTATGGTAGATACGAGTAACTGGCTTACGAGCTTGAACCAGAGTGTCAATAACACTCTCAGAGAACCCTCTCTTGGCTAAGACTAAATGTCCAATCTCCATGCAGTCAGCCTCAGAGAATCTAGATTTTGATGAACAAAAGGACCCTGTATCAGCAGATCTCTGCAACAAGGTAGCCTCCACTGAGGAGATGAGGACATCCCCAAGAGATCCACAAACTATGCCCTTCACGGCCACAATGGAGCAATCAGAATCACTGATGCTCGCTCCTGCTTGATGCGAGCCACCACATGAGGGAGAAGTGGTAATGGAGGAAAAATATATATGAGTCTGAACCTTCATGGTACTGATATCTATCAATTTCGCTTGAGGATCCCTCGACCTCGACCCATACCTGGGTAGCTCGGTATTGAGATGGGATGCCATGAGATCTATATCTGATAAACCACAAACAAGAAGACCTAAATATAGCACAAAAAAGGCTACCCTAAAATAGGAGGTTAGTTCCAAAAAACCCCCAAACAATTAAACAGAACAAACAGGGTGGATAGGGAGCGATACTAAAAAGCTGCTATATAAAAGAGGGTACAAGAATCAGAGGAAGATTATTTGAATTTTTAAAAAAAACAAGTTAATAATATTTAATAAGCATAGTAACAATAAATGTAAATAAATAACAAATATATTTGATGACCACCGGTGGTTTTAAAAATATATTAGATGAATGTTCAGATAAAAAGTTCATTAAAAAAGAAACAATTCCGCTGCTGAAGGAGAGTATGTCTCTTAATAAAAACAAAAATGGAAGTGAATCTGTAGCATAACAAACAGTCAAAAAGCACTTGGCAATGTAGAGTTGAAATATGTATTTGACAAGTATTTGATTCTGAGACAAGATGATTGATGAATCAGTTAAGCAGTTTGTAACGCAGTGTGGTTTGTAAATTGACTCACCCAGAATACGAAGCCTGTTTGGAAAGTGCTTCTCCGTGTGTTGGAGTAAATCGGATTGGATCCACTTTAGAAATTACTTTAGTGGTGAACTGAAAGACACCCAAGGTGTATCCTAGCTGATACTCATTCCTAGCTCTGTGATATCGTTTGTAACTTCAAATAAATAGCCTGATTCGAATTGTAACATAGTTACGACATACAGCATACACTTGGTATATTTGTTGCAACCTGGATTTGCAAACATCATTGAGACACAGACCACCCGGTAATCCGTGACCCTGATTGTTTGGACAACAGTCACGTGACTCCACGCAGGCCAAGGAACGAGTATCAGCTAGGATACACCTTGGGCGTCTTTCAGTTCACCGCTAAGGTAATTTCTAAAGTGGATACCAATCCGATTTACTCCAACACACTTAGAAGCACTTTCCAAACAGGCTTCATATTCTGGGTGAGTCAATTTACAAACTACACTGTGTTACAAACTGCTTAACTGATTCATCAATCATCTTGTCTCAGAATCAAATACTTGTCAAAGACATATTTCAACTCTACATTGCCAAGTGCTTTTTGACTTTTTGTTGTGCCACAGATTCACTTCCATTTTTGTTTTTATTAAGAGACATACTCTCCTTCAGCAGTGGAATTGTTTCTTTTTTAATTAACTTCTAATATATTTTTAAAACCACCGGTGGTCATCAAATATATTTGTTATTTATTTACATTTATTGTTACTATGCTTATTAAATATTATTAACTTGTTTTTTAAAAAAATTCATATAATCTCCCTCTGATCCTTGTACCCTCTTTTATATAGCAGCTTTTTAGTAGCGCTCCCTATCCACCCTGTTTGTTCTGTTTATGAGATCTATCTCTGGCATCCCCCACTTGCTGCATATCTCTGCAAACACCTAGGGGTGGAGAGGCTGTTCCCCCGGGTGAAAGGATTGCCTGCTGAGGAAGTCTGTTTCCCAGTTGTCCACTCCCGGAATGTGGATTGCTGACAGCGTACATCTGTGAGTCTCTGCCCACTCTAGTATATGAGATACTTCTCTCATCGCCAAGGAACTTCCCATTCCCCCCCTGATGGTTGATGTAGGCAACCGAGGTTGTAGTGTCTGATTGGAATCTGATAAACTGGGACAAACCCAGAAGGGGCCAAGCCTTTAAGGCATTGAAGATTGCCCGGAGTTCTAATATATTGATCAGAAGGGAGGACTCCTCCTGAGTCCACAGTTCTTGTGCCTTCTTGGAACCCCAAATGGCTCCCCAGCCGGAAAGGCTTGCGTCCGTAGTCACAATCTCCCAGGACAGTCTCAAGAAGCACGTGCCTTGGGACAGATGATCTGGAAAGAGCCACCAAGAGAGTGAGTCTCTCGACAGGTTGTCCTGCGCAATCTGTTGAGACAGATCTGAATGGTCGCCGTTCCATTGTCTCAGCATGCATAGTTGTAAGGGTCTGAGATGGAATCTGGCAAAAGGAATGATGTCCATACAGAACACTATGAGTCTGATCACCTCCATACACTGTGTGACTGAGGGTCTGAAGGAGGCCTAGAGGGCATTACATGCAGTAGTTAGCTTGCAACATCTCTGATCTGTGAGGAATATTCTCATGGACAAATTGAGTCTATTATTGTTCCAAGGAAATTCACCCTAGTACTTGGAGTAATAGAACTATTTTCCAAGTTTATCTTCCATCCATGTGATCGAAGAAGATTGAGAAGGGACTACAAATGTTCTTCCGCTAGACGAAAAGATGGTGCCTGCACCAAAATATGATCCAGGTAAAGCGCTACTGCAATACTTTGTGTTCTGGCAACGGCTAGAAGAGTCCCCGAAACCTTTGAAAATATACTTGGAGCAGTAGCTAGGCCAAAACGGAAGCACTATGAACTGGAAGTGCTGGTCCAGAAAGTCAAACCTCAAGAACTGAAAATGTTCCCTGTGTATCGCAATGTGAAGGTATGCATCCTTCAGGGCTATGGTGGTCATAAACTGTCCTTCTTGAGCCAGAGGAAGGATTGACCGTATTGTCTCCATCTTGAAACAGGGAACACCCAGGAACTTGTTTAGGCACTTTAGGTCCAAAATTGGATGAAAAGTTCCCTCCTTCTTTGGAACCACAAAAAAGTTTGAATAAACCTCAAACCTCTTCTTCAGCTCTCTTCTTCTCACGGAGCATGCCACTCGCCCTCCTTCCTCCCCCCCCCCTCCGTGTATTTTCAGCTCATTCATTTCCCGTGTAGCATCAGCTGTTGCTATTAACTAAAACAACAGTTCCTCTCAATAGTGCAGTCAGACATATTTCTTCTAGCTTAGAAAAAGTTTTGAGTTCTTTGAAATTAATAAAATGCATGCACAACAGAATATTTATTTATATAAATAAGAGGCACATATGAAAAATGTTCATACAGCTATTTACAGCACTCACTTAGCACCACTGTGAGAGAGCATTCTGGTAATCCTCATGTGCATCACGTGACTACTGTCCTGTGAGCAACGTGCGTTACAACATGACAGCACACATAGCAGCACTGAGCTCAGTATCACCATTCTGTTTAACAACACTTTTCTTTAATACAATGGGGGTAAGCTGCACAGACTGCCTAAAAATCCTTTATTACTAAATTTGTAGTAGATTTATGGACTGACAGCAGAAGTTAGTTTGCAGAATCTGCATCAGGTGTTTAGTGTCCCTTTAAACAGTGGAGGTTCTACCTGTAGATTATAATACAAAAATGTTTAAAAACAATTTCCAAAATACATTACTAACTATACAGTTTTTAATCTAATCTTAAAGATGAAAAAAAACACAAAAATATACAAAAACAGACTTTACAGAAACAAATGTAAATCATAATCCCTGTTTAATCCTATTGGACCAAGGGTGCCTAACTGATGTATCCACCAAACCTCTCTTTTTTCAGGAGGGTTTCCCTATTGCCCCCTCTCCTGAGTTTCAGGATATGATCAATTATCTGGAACCTTAATTGACTAACATTATGCCCTGCCATGGTAAAATGGGCAGACGCTGGCTGTGTCATATCTCTTTCTAATACTGGATTTGTGAGCGCTAATCCTATCTTTGACAGGACAAATAGTTTCCCCTATATAACCACGCCCACATGGGCATTTAAGGAGATGTACAACAAAATTTGTATCACATGTATAAAAACCTTTTATTCCCTTTTTTTATTGTCATTAATTTGAGCAATACAGTTTACTTTAATCATTGAATTGCATTGAGCACAACCCAAACATGGATAAGTACCTTTCTTTGGAGTGGTTAAATAGTTAATACCTCTCTGTTTATTACTCCCTACATCTGCCTGTACTAGTACATCTTTAAGGTTTCTTACTCTTTTAAATGATCGTAAGGGTGGCTTTTGGAACTCGACAACATCAGGGAGAGATTTACAAAGCAGGTACCAATGTTTTTGAAGGACCAAAGTGATTCTATCACTATATTCATTAAACTATGTACAAAATATCAACCTGTTCTTATTGCTATTTTTTCATTTGATTGTCCACTATTATTAAGAGTTTCATATTTACATTGTGTAATTATCTCCCTTGGATATCCCCTATCTAAAAATGTATTAGTCATCTGTTCCAACCTTATATCCTGGAGTTTCTTGTCTTTTACATTACGCATTGTTCTACAGAACTGGCTCTTAGGGATAGCTTTAAATACCCTCTGAGGATGAAAACTTTCAAAGTGGAGCAGTTCGTTAAGATCTGTTGGCTTGCTATAAATGTCCGTAATCAGTTTATTATTTTCTTTATATATGGTAGTGTCCAAAACAATTAACCCTTGCTACAGAGTACTCCAGAGTGAACTTTAAACTGTTAGTAGCATTGTTTAGGTGCTCTACATATTCTTGTAAGGACTTCAATGAGCCCCCCCCCCATATGCCAAACACATCATCAATATAGCAAAGCCATGTCCTACAATTTTCCTGATATAAATGATGAGTATATACATATTTCTTTTCAAATTGACTTACAAATATGTTGGCATATGAGGGGGCTACATTGGAGCCCATCGCTGTACCCTTCTTCTGTAGATAAAAAAGTATCTTGAAATAAAAAATAATTCAAATAGAGTACAATGCCTAAGAGATCCTTTACATATTTAGACTGGGGTGGTGATAGTGTCGCTTCATGTTCAATTAATTCCAAAGTTGATTGTATTCCTGCCTCATGGGGTATAGCTGTATAAAGGCTAACTATGTCAAGAATAAATAAAATATCTGTATCTGTAAAAGGCATCTCACAAATTTTCCCCAGAAAATTGCCAGTATCTTTAAGAAAAGATGGCTGTTTAGAGGCTAGGGGATTCATAATCTTATCTAGAAAAATCGCTATATTGGAGAAAACTGACTCTGTACCGATGACTATAGGTTGTCCGGGAGGTTCCTTTAAATTTTTATGCACTTTCGGGAGGGTATAAAATACCGGTGTAACTGGATCCTGTTTAATAAGAAAAACTGCAACATTCTTGGTGATGATTTGTTTTTCTAAAGCTCCATCAACAATGTGCTTGATTTCTTTCTGTATCTCTAACAAAGGATCATCATCAAGAATTTGGTATATTCCGCCATCTGATAACTGAATTATAATTTCTTGTATATAATACTCTCGATCTAATACAATAACAGCACTGCCCTTGTCCGCACTTTTCATCACAATAGATTTGTTTTTCTTTTATAGAAATGTTGTACTGCACAAAATTATATTGTGCCTTTTTCATTAAAGATTTTACATCTTGTTGGACAAACTTAATAAAAGTTTCTATTCCAGAATTTATTGTGCTGGGGACAAATTTAGATTTATTTCTTAATCCCAATTCATTTAAATGAAAACATGATCGTATATATGTGCCAACATAAGTTTTTTTAATTGCAATCACTGTGTGTAGAAAAATCATAGGCCTAGATTTAGAGTTTGGCGGTAGCCGTCAAAACCAGCGTTAGAGGCTCCTAACGCTGGTTTTTACCGCCCGCTGGTATTTGGAGTCAGTCAGGATAGGGTCTAATGCTCACTTTGCAGCCGCAACTTTTCCATACCGCAGATCCACCTACGCCTTTTGCGTATCCTATCTTTTCAATGGGATCTTTCTAACGCTGGTATTTAGAGTCTTGGCTGAAGTGAGCGTTAGAAATCTAACGACAAAACTCCAGCCGCAGAAAAAAGTCAGTAGTTAAGAGCTTTCTGGGCTAACGCCGGTTTATAAAGCTCTTAACTACTGTGCTCTAAAGTACACTAACACCCATAAACTACCTATGTACCCCTAAACCGAGGCCCCCCCACATCGCCGCCACTCGATTAAATTTTTTTAACCCCTAATCTGCCGCTCCGTACACCGCCGCCACCTAAGTTATCCCTATGTACCCCTAATCTCTTGCCCCTAATACTGCCGACACCTACATAATATTTATTAGAGAAAAATGTACGATATAAAATCATACAATAGGGTGCGCTATATTATTATACTATTGTGTGCAAAAAAAAAAAAAAAATAAAAAAAAAAATATATATATATATATATATGTGGAATGGATGGTGCAAAAGGGTATAAAAAATCGTTCAAAAAAGTATATAGTGTATCCCTTTACAAGAGTGTACCTGAGGAACTGTATAGTTCAGAAAAAATAAATAAGTGGTTTTACATAAACAATGACGTGTATTTCACAAAAAACTTCAATACCTAAAAAATGTACTATAAAAATCAAGTGATACAATGTTATTTCTATTGAAAATAAATGAAATATAATTAGGTGGAATAAAATCAGAAAATATATAAAAAACAATACAAACGATTTCACATATAGTGCAGAGTCATTGATAAATAGATGCAATTGTTGAAATCAATAATTCTGGAAGGCTGCTCCACTCCAAACCGGTGGTAAGTCGGTAGAACTGAAAAAATAGAGAGCAAAAGAGAGAGAGCGCCTGATAGTGTAATATCGTCAAGGTCAAGCAAGATACAGGTATAAAAAAATCTCTGCCAAATGAATACTCACAAAGAGCTTGGCACTCGCAAGTAGTGCATGTAGGCGGGCTGACCTTTATACAGTAGTCAGTACACTGAATCTATGGTGGTCGTATCAGAGATCTGTAGTGATAGAAACAGAAAACACAGAAGACCAATAGTGCAATATCGTCTGGAACCGAAATGGACACAGCATAGGATACAGGGTCAGCAAGGTGTATACTCACAATGGAGTTGGCACTCCCAAGTAGTGCATTAAGGCAGGCTGACCTTCATACAGCAGTCAGCGCGCTGATGGTTAATAGCTGTAGTTGGTGGCTGTAGCTGTTATCGGTCTAGGCTTGTCCTCTGCTCACCGGCGTGTGTGTTGAATATTCAGCTATAGCTGGGCTGTTTAGCTGTAGAAAGTTGGTCTTTGAGGTATGCTGTGAACACACCCAAATGTGCACCTGCGGCACGTCACAGGCCTCAGGGGACACAGTACATATAAAATAGTAAGCCACTAGAAATGAGTGACTGAAAAGTATTTATAAAGGAAAATATATTTGAAATAAGGAAGTCAGCGGACAAACTGTTAAATAAAAATAATAAAAAAAGGGTTTTTATTAAGAGCTATAACAACGCGTTTCTCGGCCGATAAAAGCTCACTGGCCGTTTCATCAGGTAAGTGTATAGGTATAGCGGGAAAACCACATTTAAAAATACATAGGAAGGTCACGATTGGTTGAAACATCCACCAATAGCTGACCCAACATATCGTTACATTTAAAATACAATATTTCGCTGACTTCCTAACAAAATAATTTCGTTACATATAATAAGAAAAAGAAAAATTGTGTATGCATGGAAACAATGTTAAAAAATGTGATTTAAAAACTACGAACAAAAAACATTTTGTTCTATTGCTGAATGATGAGCTACTCGTTATTATCCTGTCTTAGAGATAGTCAAAAAATTGTAGGGACAAATGAGGCCACATAAACCATAGAAAAAGAACATCAAATTTGTAATTCTACTGCTTTGGTAGTATATTGAAATGCTGCCGATTTTGATAGAGTCTTAAAAGTCATGTACTGATGTAAGTCGTTGTATAAAGAATGATCATAATAAGTGTGTTATGTGAGATAAAGTTCTTGTACCTTTCGTACATGGTACAATATAACTGATTCCATGTGTTGTTGATAATAAAAAATGGTGTATATTTATTGTGTTTAATTTGAAAACATCACATTGCAAAGAAAAATATAATATATTATGCCTGTGTAGAATGTGCAGATAATAGAGTAGGTAATTTAATAAAATTATGTTTATTAGTTAAATGCTGCCAAATCCAAGTTAGAATTAAGCCCTGAAGGCCACAGAGTATTCAACTTGTGAATCCAAAAGGTTTCACGTTGTCTTAGTTTAATAATTCTGTTGCAATCTGTTGAAGGGGGTATATAGTCTATGGGATAAAATTTGAAAATTTCAGGATTGCCCTGATGTTTGTTCAGGCAATGTTCTGGTATACTATGTTTAATTTTTTTCTTTTTGCAATTTTTGCAATTGCGTAGATGTTCCCCCCACCTAGTTCTTGCTTTTCTTGAGGTGCGACCCACGTACTGGGCCCCACATATACATTCCAGGACATAAATTACAAAGATGGAATTGCAATTTAAGAATTTTTTGATAGGAAAAATTTCCCCAGTTCTTTTTGAGGTAAAATTTTTCATACCAGATGGTATGTATTTGCAAGTATTACAGCCTCTTTTTCCACATTTGTAGACTCCTATATGACTAAGGAAGTTTGTGTTATTATTGGAATTTTTGTTGCAAAAAATGTGTTTCACTTTTTTACTGGGAGCTAGCTTACTCCTCAGAGTAGGAGCCCTAGTATATACGATTTTTGGATAACTATCTACTAAATTTTTTAAAATGGGGTCTCTGAGTATTATTGGCCAATGTTTGTTAAGAATATGTCTTATCTGTTTATAATTGTTATTGTATTGGGTGATAAACAATGGTTTTGCTGAAAAATTATCATTCTCTCTTTTTTTATTATGAGTCTTATTTTTGTTAAGTAAGGTATCCCTATCTAGAGATCTAGCCTTGTCTCTACAGGTTGTCAAAAGGTCATTAGGATAACCTTTGTCTAGGAACCTTTGATAGATGATTTTACTCTGAAGATCAAAGGATTCTAGCGATGAACAATTACGTCGAATTCTTTCGAATTGACTGTAGGGGATGTTTGATAGCCAGTTTATATGATGGTTACTTTTGAAATTTAAATAACTATTGCTATCTACTTTCTTGAAAAATGTTTTTGAACAAATATTTCCTAACTGGTCCCAACTCAGTGTCAAATCTAAAAAGTCTATTGTCTGCTTATTTATTTCAGCAGTAAATGACAAACCAAAATCATTTTGGTTAAGGGAAGCAGCAAACAATGTTGCTGAGGGAAGGTCACCTCGCCATAGGAAGATCAGGTCGTCTATGTAACGACCATAGAACACCAGACTCGCCCCAGCTGAGGAATTATAGATGTAAATATCCTCAAAAATGCCCATAAAGATGTTGGCAAAGCTAGGGGCGAATCTGGTGCCCATGGCCGTACCCTTGGTTTGTAGGTAAAATAAATCCTGAAACATAAAATAATTATGTTGTAAAATAAATCTAATGCATTCAATGATATATTCCTTTTGAAAGTAGGGCATATAGTGATCTTCATTTAGTTTTAGCATGATTGTCTGTAAGCCTAATTCGTGAGATATGTTGGAATAGAGAGAGCTAACGTCACAGGTTATCCATATTAAGTCGCCATTATTTTTGAGGTCCTTAATTTTATTGAGTAGATAGGTGCTGTCTTTAATGTAAGATCTAAGGCCAACAACATGTTTCTGTAAAAAAAGATCAATATAATACGATAAATTATATGTTAAGTTGTCTATCCCTGCGATTATTGGTCGGCCCGGGGGGTGTTTTTGATCCTTATGGATTTTTGGCAAATGGTAATAATGTGCTACACTTGGGTTGCTAACTTTAAGAAAGTTTCTTTCGTCTTTATTTAGAATATTCAGATTGGAACCTCTTTCAATCAAAGCATGATATTCTTTTAAAAAAATAGGTGTGGGGTCTGTTTTTAGGACTCTATAGTAATTGTTATCATTCAGAATCCGTTTGGCTTCTGATAAGTAATCACAAAAATCTTGTATCACTATTCCTCCTCCCTTGTCAGCATCCCGTATGATGATATTGGGGTTGTCTGCAAGGGAGGAGACTGCCTTTCTTTCACCTTGTAATTTGTAAAAATTCTTTTTTGATGACTTAAAAGAAATTTTTTCAAGATCGTCGATTACTAAATTATGGTAAATTTCAACATACTGGCTACATCCCAATGGAGGAGAGAATGATGATTTCATTTTTACGTCAGTATGAATGACACTTTCGAAAAGTTGATCAGTGAGAGAATTTATAGAGCCTTGGGTAGAGATAACTCTTTCTCCCATATTCATATTATCAGTCAGAATGCAGATAGTGTCGTTTTCTAGAAGATTGTGTTTCTTTAAATTTTTTTGGGCAAAATATTTTTGCAGGGATAATTTCCTGGTAAATCTATTTAGGTCTACAAAAAGGTTAAAAATATTGTGGGGATTAGGTGGACAAAATGATAGACCCTTATGAAGAATTCTTTTTTCCTCTATGGATAAAGTGTGTGATGATAAGTTGAAAATACCCTTATCTAATTTGTTGTGTTTTTCTTTCTTGGTGGCAATGCCTCTCCCTCTTGTGCCTCTTGGTCTATATGAAAGGGTCTTTTTCTGGGATTTGGTTCTTCTATTATAACTCTTCGTTGATGTGGGGCATATTCTAAAAAAGGCGAGGATGCGGAGGTAGTATTGTTTCTAGATATATGTTCTGTGAACACATTGTCCTCTGAAACAGAGGACAAAGGGTGAAAGCGATTCGAGTGAACATATTGGTTCTGGTTTGGGTTATAATTAGTCTTGGAATGATTATCTTTGTAAGTGTGAGAATTGGTTTGAATGGGGGAATCATAATTCTGGTAATTGTCAAATCTGCTGTTCTCTCTAAATTGTCTTTTATTACCATAATAGGAATTATCATTATAAGTCCTATGGTTGTCATAATGATTCCTGGGTGAATAGTAAGATTGGTGGGGAGATTGTTGTCTGTGCCAAGTGTCATATTGATTATTATTGTATCTGTTGTGGTATTGTGCATTGTGTTGTTCCCTATCCCTATGTATGTATGTATTGGATTTTCTGTAATAATTGGTTGGTTTAGTATGATAATGGTTATTTGATTTGTAATTCTCCTTATAGATCCTATTATTATTTCTATGGTGAACCGTGGTCCAATATCCACCTGGTTCAGATCTGTTTATTCTGTGTGGGGCATTTGTCTCTGTAGGTTGGTCTGTATCATATGGTCTATGATCTGTGTTTCTTTGATTCTCAAAGTTCTGTGTTTCTGAGTTAGAAGGTTGTGTACGATTATAACTATATATTCTATCATTGATGTAATCCTCATTGTCCCTTACCAATTTTTTGTTTTTGGATTGTACAAGTTCCTCTTGGAATTTGTCTGTCCTTTCATACATGCTTTTCAAAAAACGATCATAATCAGAACTCTCTACGTGTTTTTCTAAATCTGTTTGTATTCTTTCTATATTTTCACTACACTGATCAGCTAAAAAACGTCTGTGTTCTATCAGGGCCTTCATTAATTCAAAAGAACAATCACTAAGTATTTTGTACCATTTTTCCAAAAGTACAGGATTGTCTTTAAAAGAACAATGTTTTAAAATACGTAATCCTCTGGGAATCTGTTTCAAATCAATATATTTTTCTAAAGTGGTAAGATCCCACCAATGTCTGTGTTCTTTTAAAATTTCTTCTTCTAAAATATGGAATAAACTTTTCATAGATTTGGTGGTATCAGAATCTGATTGTGCAACAATAGTGGCTGGTTTCCCTAGTAAATTGTATGCTGCTCTAATCTTATTTCTATCCTCTTTGGACTGCATATTGTGACCAAAGGAGTGAAAAAAGTGTGAAAAAAATCAAATATAAAATATAAATACCAAACCGAATAATAAGTGTAAAAAATGATGTGAATATATGTGCTGCACTCCTATAAATTACCCAACAATAAACAAGAGAAAAATGTACGATATAAAATCATACAATAGGGTGCGCTATATTATTATACTATTGTGTGCAAAAAAAAAAAAAAAAAAAAAAAAAAAAAAAAAAAAAAAAAAAAAATATATATATATATATATATATGTGGAATGGATGGTGCAAAAGGGTATAAAAAATCGTTCAAAAAAGTATATAGTGTATCCCTTTACAAGAGTGTACCTGAGGAACTGTATAGTTCAGAAAAAATAAATAAGTGGTTTTACATAAACAATGACGTGTATTTCACAAAAAACTTCAATACCTAAAAAATGTACTATAAAAATCAAGTGATACAATGTTATTTCTATTGAAAATAAATGAAATATAATTAGGTGGAATAAAATCAGAAAATATATAAAAAACAATACAAACGATTTCACATATAGTGCAGAGTCATTGATAAATAGATGCAATTGTTGAAATCAATAATTCTGGAAGGCTGCTCCACTCCAAACCGGTGGTAAGTCGGTAGAACTGAAAAAATAGAGAGCAAAAGAGAGAGAGCGCCTGATAGTGTAATATCGTCAAGGTCAAGCAAGATACAGGTATAAAAAAATCTCTGCCAAATGAATACTCACAAAGAGCTTGGCACTCGCAAGTAGTGCATGTAGGCGGGCTGACCTTTATACAGTAGTCAGTACACTGAATCTATGGTGGTCGTATCAGAGATCTGTAGTGATAGAAACAGAAAACACAGAAGACCAATAGTGCAATATCGTCTGGAACCGAAATGGACACAGCATAGGATACAGGGTCAGCAAGGTGTATACTCACAATGGAGTTGGCACTCCCAAGTAGTGCATTAAGGCAGGCTGACCTTCATACAGCAGTCAGCGCGCTGATGGTTAATAGCTGTAGTTGGTGGCTGTAGCTGTTATCGGTCTAGGCTTGTCCTCTGCTCACCGGCGTGTGTGTTGAATATTCAGCTATAGCTGGGCTGTTTAGCTGTAGAAAGTTGGTCTTTGAGGTATGCTGTGAACACACCCAAATGTGCACCTGCGGCACGTCACAGGCCTCAGGGGACACAGTACATATAAAATAGTAAGCCACTAGAAATGAGTGACTGAAAAGTATTTATAAAGGAAAATATATTTGAAATAAGGAAGTCAGCGGACAAACTGTTAAATAAAAATAATAAAAAAAGGGTTTTTATTAAGAGCTATAACAACGCGTTTCTCGGCCGATAAAAGCTCACTGGCCGTTTCATCAGGTAAGTGTATAGGTATAGCGGGAAAACCACATTTAAAAATACATAGGAAGGTCACGATTGGTTGAAACATCCACCAATAGCTGACCCAACATATCGTTACATTTAAAATACAATATTTCGCTGACTTCCTAACAAAATAATTTCGTTACATATAATAAGAAAAAGAAAAATTGTGTATGCATGGAAACAATGTTAAAAAATGTGATTTAAAAACTACGAACAAAAAACATTTTGTTCTATTGCTGAATGATGAGCTACTCGTTATTATCCTGTCTTAGAGATAGTCAAAAAATTGTAGGGACAAATGAGGCCACATAAACCATAGAAAAAGAACATCAAATTTGTAATTCTACTGCTTTGGTAGTATATTGAAATGCTGCCGATTTTGATAGAGTCTTAAAAGTCATGTACTGATGTAAGTCGTTGTATAAAGAATGATCATAATAAGTGTGTTATGTGAGATAAAGTTCTTGTACCTTTCGTACATGGTACAATATAACTGATTCCATGTGTTGTTGATAATAAAAAATGGTGTATATTTATTGTGTTTAATTTGAAAACATCACATTGCAAAGAAAAATATAATATATTATGCCTGTGTAGAATGTGCAGATAATAGAGTAGGTAATTTAATAAAATTATGTTTATTAGTTAAATGCTGCCAAATCCAAGTTAGAATTAAGCCCTGAAGGCCACAGAGTATTCAACTTGTGAATCCAAAAGGTTTCACGTTGTCTTAGTTTAATAATTCTGTTGTAATCTGTTGAAGGGGGTATATAGTCTATGGGATAAAATTTGAAAATTTCAGGATTGCCCTGATGTTTGTTCAGGCAATGTTCTGGTATACTATGTTTAATTTTTTTCTTTTTGCAATTTTTGCAATTGCGTAGATGTTCCCCCCACCTAGTTCTTGCTTTTCTTGAGGTGCGACCCACGTACTGGGCCCCACATATACATTCCAGGACATAAATTACAAAGATGGAATTGCAATTTAAGAATTTTTTGATAGGAAAAATTTCCCCAGTTCTTTTTGAGGTAAAATTTTTCATACCAGATGGTATGTATTTGCAAGTATTACAGCCTCTTTTTCCACATTTGTAGACTCCTATATGACTAAGGAAGTTTGTGTTATTATTGGAATTTTTGTTGCAAAAAATGTGTTTCACTTTTTTACTGGGAGCTAGCTTACTCCTCAGAGTAGGAGCCCTAGTATATACGATTTTTGGATAACTATCTACTAAATTTTTTAAAATGGGGTCTCTGAGTATTATTGGCCAATGTTTGTTAAGAATATGTCTTATCTGTTTATAATTGTTATTGTATTGGGTGATAAACAATGGTTTTGCTGAAAAATTATCATTCTCTCTTTTTTTATTATGAGTCTTATTTTTGTTAAGTAAGGTATCCCTATCTAGAGATCTAGCCTTGTCTCTACAGGTTGTCAAAAGGTCATTAGGATAACCTTTGTCTAGGAACCTTTGATAGATGATTTTACTCTGAAGATCAAAGGATTCTAGCGATGAACAATTACGTCGAATTCTTTCGAATTGACTGTAGGGGATGTTTGATAGCCAGTTTATATGATGGTTACTTTTGAAATTTAAATAACTATTGCTATCTACTTTCTTGAAAAATGTTTTTGAACAAATATTTCCTAACTGGTCCCAACTCAGTGTCAAATCTAAAAAGTCTATTGTCTGCTTATTTATTTCAGCAGTAAATGACAAACCAAAATCATTTTGGTTAAGGGAAGCAGCAAACAATGTTGCTGAGGGAAGGTCACCTCGCCATAGGAAGATCAGGTCGTCTATGTAACGACCATAGAACACCAGACTCGCCCCAGCTGAGGAATTATAGATGTAAATATCCTCAAAAATGCCCATAAAGATGTTGGCAAAGCTAGGGGCGAATCTGGTGCCCATGGCCGTACCCTTGGTTTGTAGGTAAAATAAATCCTGAAACATAAAATAATTATGTTGTAAAATAAATCTAATGCATTCAATGATATATTCCTTTTGAAAGTAGGGCATATAGTGATCTTCATTTAGTTTTAGCATGATTGTCTGTAAGCCTAATTCGTGAGATATGTTGGAATAGAGAGAGCTAACGTCACAGGTTATCCATATTAAGTCGCCATTATTTTTGAGGTCCTTAATTTTATTGAGTAGATAGGTGCTGTCTTTAATGTAAGATCTAAGGCCAACAACATGTTTCTGTAAAAAAAGATCAATATAATACGATAAATTATATGTTAAGTTGTCTATCCCTGCGATTATTGGTCGGCCCGGGGGGTGTTTTTGATCCTTATGGATTTTTGGCAAATGGTAATAATGTGCTACACTTGGGTTGCTAACTTTAAGAAAGTTTCTTTCGTCTTTATTTAGAATATTCAGATTGGAACCTCTTTCAATCAAAGCATGATATTCTTTTAAAAAAATAGGTGTGGGGTCTGTTTTTAGGACTCTATAGTAATTGTTATCATTCAGAATCCGTTTGGCTTCTGATAAGTAATCACAAAAATCTTGTATCACTATTCCTCCTCCCTTGTCAGCATCCCGTATGATGATATTGGGGTTGTCTGCAAGGGAGGAGACTGCCTTTCTTTCACCTTGTAATTTGTAAAAATTCTTTTTTGATGACTTAAAAGAAATTTTTTCAAGATCGTCGATTACTAAATTATGGTAAATTTCAACATACTGGCTACATCCCAATGGAGGAGAGAATGATGATTTCATTTTTACGTCAGTATGAATGACACTTTCGAAAAGTTGATCAGTGAGAGAATTTATAGAGCCTTGGGTAGAGATAACTCTTTCTCCCATATTCATATTATCAGTCAGAATGCAGATAGTGTCGTTTTCTAGAAGATTGTGTTTCTTTAAATTTTTTTGGGCAAAATATTTTTGCAGGGATAATTTCCTGGTAAATCTATTTAGGTCTACAAAAAGGTTAAAAATATTGTGGGGATTAGGTGGACAAAATGATAGACCCTTATGAAGAATTCTTTTTTCCTCTATGGATAAAGTGTGTGATGATAAGTTGAAAATACCCTTATCTAATTTGTTGTGTTTTTCTTTCTTGGTGGCAATGCCTCTCCCTCTTGTGCCTCTTGGTCTATATGAAAGGGTCTTTTTCTGGGATTTGGTTCTTCTATTATAACTCTTCGTTGATGTGGGGCATATTCTAAAAAAGGCGAGGATGCGGAGGTAGTATTGTTTCTAGATATATGTTCTGTGAACACATTGTCCTCTGAAACAGAGGACAAAGGGTGAAAGCGATTCGAGTGAACATATTGGTTCTGGTTTGGGTTATAATTAGTCTTGGAATGATTATCTTTGTAAGTGTGAGAATTGGTTTGAATGGGGGAATCATAATTCTGGTAATTGTCAAATCTGCTGTTCTCTCTAAATTGTCTTTTATTACCATAATAGGAATTATCATTATAAGTCCTATGGTTGTCATAATGATTCCTGGGTGAATAGTAAGATTGGTGGGGAGATTGTTGTCTGTGCCAAGTGTCATATTGATTATTATTGTATCTGTTGTGGTATTGTGCATTGTGTTGTTCCCTATCCCTATGTATGTATGTATTGGATTTTCTGTAATAATTGGTTGGTTTAGTATGATAATGGTTATTTGATTTGTAATTCTCCTTATAGATCCTATTATTATTTCTATGGTGAACCGTGGTCCAATATCCACCTGGTTCAGATCTGTTTATTCTGTGTGGGGCATTTGTCTCTGTAGGTTGGTCTGTATCATATGGTCTATGATCTGTGTTTCTTTGATTCTCAAAGTTCTGTGTTTCTGAGTTAGAAGGTTGTGTACGATTATAACTATATATTCTATCATTGATGTAATCCTCATTGTCCCTTACCAATTTTTTGTTTTTGGATTGTACAAGTTCCTCTTGGAATTTGTCTGTCCTTTCATACATGCTTTTCAAAAAACGATCATAATCAGAACTCTCTACGTGTTTTTCTAAATCTGTTTGTATTCTTTCTATATTTTCACTACACTGATCAGCTAAAAAACGTCTGTGTTCTATCAGGGCCTTCATTAATTCAAAAGAACAATCACTAAGTATTTTGTACCATTTTTCCAAAAGTACAGGATTGTCTTTAAAAGAACAATGTTTTAAAATACGTAATCCTCTGGGAATCTGTTTCAAATCAATATATTTTTCTAAAGTGGTAAGATCCCACCAATGTCTGTGTTCTTTTAAAATTTCTTCTTCTAAAATATGGAATAAACTTTTCATAGATTTGGTGGTATCAGAATCTGATTGTGCAACAATAGTGGCTGGTTTCCCTAGTAAATTGTATGCTGCTCTAATCTTATTTCTATCCTCTTTGGACTGCATATTGTGACCAAAGGAGTGAAAAAAGTGTGAAAAAAATCAAATATAAAATACATCAGTACATGACTTTTAAGACTCTATCAAAATCGGCAGCATTTCAATATACTACCAAAGCAGTAGAATTACAAATTTGATGTTCTTTTTCTATGGTTTATGTGGCCTCATTTGTCCCTACAATTTTTTGACTATCTCTAAGACAGGATAATAACGAGTAGCTCATCATTCAGCAATAGAACAAAATGTTTTTTGTTCGTAGTTTTTAAATCACATTTTTTAACATTGTTTCCATGCATACACAATTTTTCTTTTTCTTATTATATGTAACGAAATTATTTTGTTAGGAAGTCAGCGAAATATTGTATTTTAAATGTAACGATATGTTGGGTCAGCTATTGGTGGATGTTTCAACCAATCGTGACCTTCCTATGTATTTTTAAATGTGGTTTTCCCGCTATACCTATACACTTACCTGATGAAACGGCCAGTGAGCTTTTATCGGCCGAGAAACGCGTTGTTATAGCTCTTAATAAAAACCCTTTTTTTATTATTTTTATTTAACAGTTTGTCCGCTGACTTCCTTATTTCAAATATATTTTCCTTTATAAATACTTTTCAGTCACTCATTTCTAGTGGCTTACTATTTTATATGTACTGTGTCCCCTGAGGCCTGTGACGTGCCGCAGGTGCACATTTGGGTGTGTTCACAGCATACCTCAAAGACCAACTTTCTACAGCTAAACAGCCCAGCTATAGCTGAATATTCAACACACACGCCGGTGAGCAGAGGACAAGCCTAGACCGATAACAGCTACAGCCACCAACTACAGCTATTAACCATCAGCGCGCTGACTGCTGTATGAAGGTCAGCCTGCCTTAATGCACTACTTGGGAGTGCCAACTCCATTGTGAGTATACACCTTGCTGACCCTGTATCCTATGCTGTGTCCATTTCGGTTCCAGACGATATTGCACTATTGGTCTTCTGTGTTTTCTGTTTCTATCACTACAGATCTCTGATACGACCACCATAGATTCAGTGTACTGACTACTGTATAAAGGTCAGCCCGCCTACATGCACTACTTGCGAGTGCCAAGCTCTTTGTGAGTATTCATTTGGCAGAGATTTTTTTATACCTGTATCTTGCTTGACCTTGACGATATTACACTATCAGGCGCTCTCTCTCTTTTGCTCTCTATTTTTTCAGTTCTACCGACTTACCACCGGTTTGGAGTGGAGCAGCCTTCCAGAATTATTGATTTCAACAATTGCATCTATTTATCAATGACTCTGCACTATATGTGAAATCGTTTGTATTGTTTTTTATATATTTTCTGATTTTATTCCACCTAATTATATTTCATTTATTTTCAATAGAAATAACATTGTATCACTTGATTTTTATAGTACATTTTTTAGGTATTGAAGTTTTTTGTGAAATACACGTCATTGTTTATGTAAAACCACTTATTTATTTTTTCTGAACTATACAGTTCCTCAGGTACACTCTTGTAAAGGGATACACTATATACTTTTTTGAACGATTTTTTATACCCTTTTGCACCATCCATTCCACATATATATATATATATATTTTTTTTTTTTTGCACACAATAGTATAATAATATAGCGCACCCTATTGTATGATTTTATATCGTACATTTTTCTCTTGTTTATTGTTGGGTAATTTATAGGAGTGCAGCACATATATTCACATCATTTTTTACACTTATTATTCGGTTTGGTATTTATATTTTATATTTGATTTTTTTCACACTTTTTTCACTCCTTTGGTCACAATATGCAGTCCAAAGAGGATAGAAATAAGATTAGAGCAGCATACAATTTACTAGGGAAACCAGCCACTATTGTTGCACAATCAGATTCTGATACCACCAAATCTATGAAAAGTTTATTCCATATTTTAGAAGAAGAAATTTTAAAAGAACACAGACATTGGTGGGATCTTACCACTTTAGAAAAATATATTGATTTGAAACAGATTCCCAGAGGATTACGTATTTTAAAACATTGTTCTTTTAAAGACAATCCTGTACTTTTGGAAAAATGGTACAAAATACTTAGTGATTGTTCTTTTGAATTAATGAAGGCCCTGATAGAACACAGACGTTTTTTAGCTGATCAGTGTAGTGAAAATATAGAAAGAATACAAACAGATTTAGAAAAACACGTAGAGAGTTCTGATTATGATCGTTTTTTGAAAAGCATGTATGAAAGGACAGACAAATTCCAAGAGGAACTTGTACAATCCAAAAACAAAAAATTGGTAAGGGACAATGAGGATTACATCAATGATAGAATATATAGTTATAATCGTACACAACCTTCTAACTCAGAAACACAGAACTTTGAGAATCAAAGAAACACAGATCATAGACCATATGATACAGACCAACCTACAGAGACAAATGCCCCACACAGAATAAACAGATCTGAACCAGGTGGATATTGGACCACGGTTCACCATAGAAATAATAATAGGATCTATAAGGAGAATTACAAATCAAATAACCATTATCATACTAAACCAACCAATTATTACAGAAAATCCAATACATACATACATAGGGATAGGGAACAACACAATGCACAATACCACAACAGATACAATAATAATCAATATGACACTTGGCACAGACAACAATCTCCCCACCAATCTTACTATTCACCCAGGAATCATTATGACAACCATAGGACTTATAATGATAATTCCTATTATGGTAATAAAAGACAATTTAGAGAGAACAGCAGATTTGACAATTACCAGAATTATGATTCCCCCATTCAAACCAATTCTCACACTTACAAAGATAATCATTCCAAGACTAATTATAACCCAAACCAGAACCAATATGTTCACTCGAATCGCTTTCACCCTTTGTCCTCTGTTTCAGAGGACAATGTGTTCACAGAACATATATCTAGAAACAATACTACCTCCGCATCCTCGCCTTTTTTAGAATATGCCCCACATCAACGAAGAGTTATAATAGAAGAACCAAATCCCAGAAAAAGACCCTTTCATATAGACCAAGAGGCACAAGAGGGAGAGGCATTGCCACCAAGAAAGAAAAACACAACAAATTAGATAAGGGTATTTTCAACTTATCATCACACACTTTATCCATAGAGGAAAAAAGAATTCTTCATAAGGGTCTATCATTTTGTCCACCTAATCCCCACAATATTTTTAACCTTTTTGTAGACCTAAATAGATTTACCAGGAAATTATCCCTGCAAAAATATTTTGCCCAAAAAAATTTAAAGAAACACAATCTTCTAGAAAACGACACTATCTGCATTCTGACTGATAATATGAATATGGGAGAAAGAGTTATCTCTACCCAAGGCTCTATAAATTCTCTCACTGATCAACTTTTCGAAAGTGTCATTCATACTGACGTAAAAATGAAATCATCATTCTCTCCTCCATTGGGATGTAGCCAGTATGTTGAAATTTACCATAATTTAGTAATCGACGATCTTGAAAAAATTTCTTTTAAGTCATCAAAAAAGAATTTTTACAAATTACAAGGTGAAAGAAAGGCAGTCTCCTCCCTTGCAGACAACCCCAATATCATCATACGGGATGCTGACAAGGGAGGAGGAATAGTGATACAAGATTTTTGTGATTACTTATCAGAAGCCAAACGGATTCTGAATGATAACAATTACTATAGAGTCCTAAAAACAGACCCCACACCTATTTTTTTAAAAGAATATCATGCTTTGATTGAAAGAGGTTCCAATCTGAATATTCTAAATAAAGACGAAAGAAACTTTCTTAAAGTTAGCAACCCAAGTGTAGCACATTATTACCATTTGCCAAAAATCCATAAGGATCAAAAACACCCCCCGGGCCGACCAATAATCGCAGGGATAGACAACTTAACATATAATTTATCGTATTATATTGATCTTTTTTTACAGAAACATGTTGTTGGCCTTAGATCTTACATTAAAGACAGCACCTATCTACTCAATAAAATTAAGGACCTCAAAAATAATGGCGACTTAATATGGATAACCTGTGACGTTAGCTCTCTCTATTCCAACATATCTCACGAATTAGGCTTACAGACAATCATGCTAAAACTAAATGAAGATCACTATATGCCCTACTTTCAAAAGGAATATATCATTGAATGCATTAGATTTATTTTACAACATAATTATTTTATGTTTCAGGATTTATTTTACCTACAAACCAAGGGTACGGCCATGGGCACCAGATTCGCCCCTAGCTTTGCCAACATCTTTATGGGCATTTTTGAGGATTTTACATCTATAATTCCTCAGCTGGGGCGAGTCTGGTGTTCTATGGTCGTTACATAGACGACCTGATCTTCCTATGGCGAGGTGACCTTCCCTCAGCAACATTGTTTGCTGCTTCCCTTAACCAAAATGATTTTGGTTTGTCATTTACTGCTGAAATAAATAAGCAGACAATAGACTTTTTAGATTTGACACTGAGTTGGGACCAGTTAGGAAATATTTGTTCAAAAACATTTTTCAAGAAAGTAGATAGCAATAGTTATTTAAATTTCAAAAGTAACCATCATATAAACTGGCTATCAAACATCCCCTACAGTCAATTCGAAAGAATTCGACGTAATTGTTCATCGCTAGAATCCTTTGATCTTCAGAGTAAAATCATCTATCAAAGGTTCCTAGACAAAGGTTATCCTAATGACCTTTTGACAACCTGTAGAGACAAGGCTAGATCTCTAGATAGGGATACCTTACTTAACAAAAATAAGACTCATAATAAAAAAAGAGAGAATGATAATTTTTCAGCAAAACCATTGTTTATCACCCAATACAATAACAATTATAAACAGATAAGACATATTCTTAACAAACATTGGCCAATAATACTCAGAGACCCCATTTTAAAAAATTTAGTAGATAGTTATCCAAAAATCGTATATACTAGGGCTCCTACTCTGAGGAGTAAGCTAGCTCCCAGTAAAAAAGTGAAACACATTTTTTGCAACAAAAATTCCAATAATAACACAAACTTCCTTAGTCATATAGGAGTCTACAAATGTGGAAAAAGAGGCTGTAATACTTGCAAATACATACCATCTGGTATGAAAAATTTTACCTCAAAAAGAACTGGGGAAATTTTTCCTATCAAAAAATTCTTAAATTGCAATTCCATCTTTGTAATTTATGTCCTGGAATGTATATGTGGGGCCCAGTACGTGGGTCGCACCTCAAGAAAAGCAAGAACTAGGTGGGGGGAACATCTACGCAATTGCAAAAATTGCAAAAAGAAAAAAAATTAAACATAGTATACCAGAACATTGCCTGAACAAACATCAGGGCAATCCTGAAATTTTCAAATTTTATCCCATAGACTATATACCCCCTTCAACAGATTACAACAGAATTATTAAACTAAGACAACGTGAAACCTTTTGGATTCACAAGTTGAATACTCTGTGGCCTTCAGGGCTTAATTCTAACTTGGATTTGGCAGCATTTAACTAATAAACATAATTTTATTAAATTACCTACTCTATTATCTGCACATTCTACACAGGCATAATATATTATATTTTTCTTTGCAATGTGATGTTTTCAAATTAAACACAATAAATATACACCATTTTTTATTATCAACAACACATGGAATCAGTTATATTGTACCATGTACGAAAGGTACAAGAACTTTATCTCACATAACACACTTATTATGATCATTCTTTATACAACGACTTACATCAGTACATGACTTTTAAGACTCTATCAAAATCGGCAGCATTTCAATATACTACCAAAGCAGTAGAATTACAAATTTGATGTTCTTTTTCTATGGTTTATGTGGCCTCATTTGTCCCTACAATTTTTTGACTATCTCTAAGACAGGATAATAACGAGTAGCTCATCATTCAGCAATAGAACAAAATGTTTTTTGTTCGTAGTTTTTAAATCACATTTTTTAACATTGTTTCCATGCATACACAATTTTTCTTTTTCTTATTATATGTAACGAAATTATTTTGTTAGGAAGTCAGCGAAATATTGTATTTTAAATGTAACGATATGTTGGGTCAGCTATTGGTGGATGTTTCAACCAATCGTGACCTTCCTATGTATTTTTAAATGTGGTTTTCCCGCTATACCTATACACTTACCTGATGAAACGGCCAGTGAGCTTTTATCGGCCGAGAAACGCGTTGTTATAGCTCTTAATAAAAACCCTTTTTTTATTATTTTTATTTAACAGTTTGTCCGCTGACTTCCTTATTTCAAATATATTTTCCTTTATAAATACTTTTCAGTCACTCATTTCTAGTGGCTTACTATTTTATATGTACTGTGTCCCCTGAGGCCTGTGACGTGCCGCAGGTGCACATTTGGGTGTGTTCACAGCATACCTCAAAGACCAACTTTCTACAGCTAAACAGCCCAGCTATAGCTGAATATTCAACACACACGCCGGTGAGCAGAGGACAAGCCTAGACCGATAACAGCTACAGCCACCAACTACAGCTATTAACCATCAGCGCGCTGACTGCTGTATGAAGGTCAGCCTGCCTTAATGCACTACTTGGGAGTGCCAACTCCATTGTGAGTATACACCTTGCTGACCCTGTATCCTATGCTGTGTCCATTTCGGTTCCAGACGATATTGCACTATTGGTCTTCTGTGTTTTCTGTTTCTATCACTACAGATCTCTGATACGACCACCATAGATTCAGTGTACTGACTACTGTATAAAGGTCAGCCCGCCTACATGCACTACTTGCGAGTGCCAAGCTCTTTGTGAGTATTCATTTGGCAGAGATTTTTTTATACCTGTATCTTGCTTGACCTTGACGATATTACACTATCAGGCGCTCTCTCTCTTTTGCTCTCTATTTTTTCAGTTCTACCGACTTACCACCGGTTTGGAGTGGAGCAGCCTTCCAGAATTATTGATTTCAACAATTGCATCTATTTATCAATGACTCTGCACTATATGTGAAATCGTTTGTATTGTTTTTTTAAATATTTTCTGATTTTATTCCACCTAATTATATTTCATTTATTTTCAATAGAAATAACATTGTATCACTTGATTTTTATAGTACATTTTTTAGGTATTGAAGTTTTTTGTGAAATACACGTCATTGTTTATGTAAAACCACTTATTTATTTTTTCTGAACTATACAGTTCCTCAGGTACACTCTTGTAAAGGGATACACTATATACTTTTTTGAACGATTTTTTATACCCTTTTGCACCATCCATTCCACATATATATATATATATATTTTTTTTTTTTTTTGCACACAATAGTATAATAATATAGCGCACCCTATTGTATGATTTTATATCGTACATTTTTCTCTTGTTTATTGTTGGGTAATTTATAGGAGTGCAGCACATATATTCACATCATTTTTTACACTTATTATTCGGTTTGGTATTTATATTTTATATTTGATTTTTTTCACACTTTTTTCACTCCTTTGGTCACAATATGCAGTCCAAAGAGGATAGAAATAAGATTAGAGCAGCATACAATTTACTAGGGAAACCAGCCACTATTGTTGCACAATCAGATTCTGATACCACCAAATCTATGAAAAGTTTATTCCATATTTTAGAAGAAGAAATTTTAAAAGAACACAGACATTGGTGGGATCTTACCACTTTAGAAAAATATATTGATTTGAAACAGATTCCCAGAGGATTACGTATTTTAAAACATTGTTCTTTTAAAGACAATCCTGTACTTTTGGAAAAATGGTACAAAATACTTAGTGATTGTTCTTTTGAATTAATGAAGGCCCTGATAGAACACAGACGTTTTTTAGCTGATCAGTGTAGTGAAAATATAGAAAGAATACAAACAGATTTAGAAAAACACGTAGAGAGTTCTGATTATGATCGTTTTTTGAAAAGCATGTATGAAAGGACAGACAAATTCCAAGAGGAACTTGTACAATCCAAAAACAAAAAATTGGTAAGGGACAATGAGGATTACATCAATGATAGAATATATAGTTATAATCGTACACAACCTTCTAACTCAGAAACACAGAACTTTGAGAATCAAAGAAACACAGATCATAGACCATATGATACAGACCAACCTACAGAGACAAATGCCCCACACAGAATAAACAGATCTGAACCAGGTGGATATTGGACCACGGTTCACCATAGAAATAATAATAGGATCTATAAGGAGAATTACAAATCAAATAACCATTATCATACTAAACCAACCAATTATTACAGAAAATCCAATACATACATACATAGGGATAGGGAACAACACAATGCACAATACCACAACAGATACAATAATAATCAATATGACACTTGGCACAGACAACAATCTCCCCACCAATCTTACTATTCACCCAGGAATCATTATGACAACCATAGGACTTATAATGATAATTCCTATTATGGTAATAAAAGACAATTTAGAGAGAACAGCAGATTTGACAATTACCAGAATTATGATTCCCCCATTCAAACCAATTCTCACACTTACAAAGATAATCATTCCAAGACTAATTATAACCCAAACCAGAACCAATATGTTCACTCGAATCGCTTTCACCCTTTGTCCTCTGTTTCAGAGGACAATGTGTTCACAGAACATATATCTAGAAACAATACTACCTCCGCATCCTCGCCTTTTTTAGAATATGCCCCACATCAACGAAGAGTTATAATAGAAGAACCAAATCCCAGAAAAAGACCCTTTCATATAGACCAAGAGGCACAAGAGGGAGAGGCATTGCCACCAAGAAAGAAAAACACAACAAATTAGATAAGGGTATTTTCAACTTATCATCACACACTTTATCCATAGAGGAAAAAAGAATTCTTCATAAGGGTCTATCATTTTGTCCACCTAATCCCCACAATATTTTTAACCTTTTTGTAGACCTAAATAGATTTACCAGGAAATTATCCCTGCAAAAATATTTTGCCCAAAAAAATTTAAAGAAACACAATCTTCTAGAAAACGACACTATCTGCATTCTGACTGATAATATGAATATGGGAGAAAGAGTTATCTCTACCCAAGGCTCTATAAATTCTCTCACTGATCAACTTTTCGAAAGTGTCATTCATACTGACGTAAAAATGAAATCATCATTCTCTCCTCCATTGGGATGTAGCCAGTATGTTGAAATTTACCATAATTTAGTAATCGACGATCTTGAAAAAATTTCTTTTAAGTCATCAAAAAAGAATTTTTACAAATTACAAGGTGAAAGAAAGGCAGTCTCCTCCCTTGCAGACAACCCCAATATCATCATACGGGATGCTGACAAGGGAGGAGGAATAGTGATACAAGATTTTTGTGATTACTTATCAGAAGCCAAACGGATTCTGAATGATAACAATTACTATAGAGTCCTAAAAACAGACCCCACACCTATTTTTTTAAAAGAATATCATGCTTTGATTGAAAGAGGTTCCAATCTGAATATTCTAAATAAAGACGAAAGAAACTTTCTTAAAGTTAGCAACCCAAGTGTAGCACATTATTACCATTTGCCAAAAATCCATAAGGATCAAAAACACCCCCCGGGCCGACCAATAATCGCAGGGATAGACAACTTAACATATAATTTATCGTATTATATTGATCTTTTTTTACAGAAACATGTTGTTGGCCTTAGATCTTACATTAAAGACAGCACCTATCTACTCAATAAAATTAAGGACCTCAAAAATAATGGCGACTTAATATGGATAACCTGTGACGTTAGCTCTCTCTATTCCAACATATCTCACGAATTAGGCTTACAGACAATCATGCTAAAACTAAATGAAGATCACTATATGCCCTACTTTCAAAAGGAATATATCATTGAATGCATTAGATTTATTTTACAACATAATTATTTTATGTTTCAGGATTTATTTTACCTACAAACCAAGGGTACGGCCATGGGCACCAGATTCGCCCCTAGCTTTGCCAACATCTTTATGGGCATTTTTGAGGATATTTACATCTATAATTCCTCAGCTGGGGCGAGTCTGGTGTTCTATGGTCGTTACATAGACGACCTGATCTTCCTATGGCGAGGTGACCTTCCCTCAGCAACATTGTTTGCTGCTTCCCTTAACCAAAATGATTTTGGTTTGTCATTTACTGCTGAAATAAATAAGCAGACAATAGACTTTTTAGATTTGACACTGAGTTGGGACCAGTTAGGAAATATTTGTTCAAAAACATTTTTCAAGAAAGTAGATAGCAATAGTTATTTAAATTTCAAAAGTAACCATCATATAAACTGGCTATCAAACATCCCCTACAGTCAATTCGAAAGAATTCGACGTAATTGTTCATCGCTAGAATCCTTTGATCTTCAGAGTAAAATCATCTATCAAAGGTTCCTAGACAAAGGTTATCCTAATGACCTTTTGACAACCTGTAGAGACAAGGCTAGATCTCTAGATAGGGATACCTTACTTAACAAAAATAAGACTCATAATAAAAAAAGAGAGAATGATAATTTTTCAGCAAAACCATTGTTTATCACCCAATACAATAACAATTATAAACAGATAAGACATATTCTTAACAAACATTGGCCAATAATACTCAGAGACCCCATTTTAAAAAATTTAGTAGATAGTTATCCAAAAATCGTATATACTAGGGCTCCTACTCTGAGGAGTAAGCTAGCTCCCAGTAAAAAAGTGAAACACATTTTTTGCAACAAAAATTCCAATAATAACACAAACTTCCTTAGTCATATAGGAGTCTACAAATGTGGAAAAAGAGGCTGTAATACTTGCAAATACATACCATCTGGTATGAAAAATTTTACCTCAAAAAGAACTGGGGAAATTTTTCCTATCAAAAAATTCTTAAATTGCAATTCCATCTTTGTAATTTATGTCCTGGAATGTATATGTGGGGCCCAGTACGTGGGTCGCACCTCAAGAAAAGCAAGAACTAGGTGGGGGGAACATCTACGCAATTGCAAAAATTGCAAAAAGAAAAAAATTAAACATAGTATACCAGAACATTGCCTGAACAAACATCAGGGCAATCCTGAAATTTTCAAATTTTATCCCATAGACTATATACCCCCTTCAACAGATTACAACAGAATTATTAAACTAAGACAACGTGAAACCTTTTGGATTCACAAGTTGAATACTCTGTGGCCTTCAGGGCTTAATTCTAACTTGGATTTGGCAGCATTTAACTAATAAACATAATTTTATTAAATTACCTACTCTATTATCTGCACATTCTACACAGGCATAATATATTATATTTTTCTTTGCAATGTGATGTTTTCAAATTAAACACAATAAATATACACCATTTTTTATTATCAACAACACATGGAATCAGTTATATTGTACCATGTACGAAAGGTACAAGAACTTTATCTCACATAACACACTTATTATGATCATTCTTTATACAACGACTTACATCAGTACATGACTTTTAAGACTCTATCAAAATCGGCAGCATTTCAATATACTACCAAAGCAGTAGAATTACAAATTTGATGTTCTTTTTCTATGGTTTATGTGGCCTCATTTGTCCCTACAATTTTTTGACTATCTCTAAGACAGGATAATAACGAGTAGCTCATCATTCAGCAATAGAACAAAATGTTTTTTGTTCGTAGTTTTTAAATCACATTTTTTAACATTGTTTCCATGCATACACAATTTTTCTTTTTCTTATTATATGTAACGAAATTATTTTGTTAGGAAGTCAGCGAAATATTGTATTTTAAATGTAACGATATGTTGGGTCAGCTATTGGTGGATGTTTCAACCAATCGTGACCTTCCTATGTATTTTTAAATGTGGTTTTCCCGCTATACCTATACACTTACCTGATGAAACGGCCAGTGAGCTTTTATCGGCCGAGAAACGCGTTGTTATAGCTCTTAATAAAAACCCTTTTTTTATTATTTTTATTTAACAGTTTGTCCGCTGACTTCCTTATTTCAAATATATTTTCCTTTATAAATACTTTTCAGTCACTCATTTCTAGTGGCTTACTATTTTATATGTACTGTGTCCCCTGAGGCCTGTGACGTGCCGCAGGTGCACATTTGGGTGTGTTCACAGCATACCTCAAAGACCAACTTTCTACAGCTAAACAGCCCAGCTATAGCTGAATATTCAACACACACGCCGGTGAGCAGAGGACAAGCCTAGACCGATAACAGCTACAGCCACCAACTACAGCTATTAACCATCAGCGCGCTGACTGCTGTATGAAGGTCAGCCTGCCTTAATGCACTACTTGGGAGTGCCAACTCCATTGTGAGTATACACCTTGCTGACCCTGTATCCTATGCTGTGTCCATTTCGGTTCCAGACGATATTGCACTATTGGTCTTCTGTGTTTTCTGTTTCTATCACTACAGATCTCTGATACGACCACCATAGATTCAGTGTACTGACTACTGTATAAAGGTCAGCCCGCCTACATGCACTACTTGCGAGTGCCAAGCTCTTTGTGAGTATTCATTTGGCAGAGATTTTTTTATACCTGTATCTTGCTTGACCTTGACGATATTACACTATCAGGCGCTCTCTCTCTTTTGCTCTCTATAATATTTATTAACCCCTAATCTGCCGCCCCCAAGGTCACCGCAACCTACCTACACTTATTAACCCCTAATCTGCTGACCGGACCGCACCGCTACTATAATAAATGTATTAACCCCTAATCCGCCTCACTCCCGCCTCAATAACCCTATAATAAATAGTATTAACCCCTAATCTGCCGATCGGAACAGCCAATAGAATGCGAGCTCAATCTGATTGGCTGATCGGATCAGCCAATCGGATTGAACTTGATTCTGATTGGCTGATTCCATCAGCCAATTAGAATTTTCTTACCTTAATTCCGATTGGCTGATAGAATCCTATCAGCCAATAGGAATTCGAGGGACACCATCTTGGATGACGTCCGTTAAAGGAACCATTATTCGTCAGGAAGTCGTCGGTGAAGATGGATGTTCCGCGTCGGCGGGATAAACATGGATCCGGAAGAAAGAAGATTGAAGATGCCACTTGATAGAAGACTTCAGTCGGATCATGGACCTCTTCAGCTCCCGCTTGGATGAAGACTTCAGTCGGATCATGGACATCTTCAGCCCCCCGCTTGGGCTTGGATCAAGACATCGGAGGAGCTCTTCTGGATCGATCGGTGAACCCAGCGTGGCGAAGATAAGGTAGGAAGATCTTCAGGGGCTTTTTGGGGGCTTTGTTATTTTATTAGGGGGCTTAGAGTAGGTGTAATTAGTTTAACATTGTTGTAATATTTTTCTAATGTTTGTAAATATTTTTTTATTTTTTGTAACTTAGTTCTTTTTTATTTTTTGTACTTTAGTTAGTTTATTTCATTGTATTTATTTGTAGGTATTGTATTTAATTAATTTATTGATAGTGTAGTGTTAGGTTTAATTGTAGATAATTGTAAGTATTTTATTTAATTTATTTATTGATAGTGTAGTGATAGGTTTAATTGTAACTTAGGTTAGGATTTATTTTACAGGTAATTTTGTAATTATTTTAACTAGGTAACTATTAAATAGTTATTAACTATTTAATAGCTATTGTACCTGGTTAAAATAATTACAAAGTTGCCTGTAAAATAAATATTAATCCTAAAATAGCTACAATATAATTATAATTTATATTGTAGCTATATTAGGGTTTATTTTACAGGTAAGTATTTAGCTTTAAATAGGAATAATTTATTTAATAAGAGTTAATTTATTTCGTTAGATTTAAATTATATTTAACTTAGGGGGGTGTTAGGGTTAGACTTAGCTTTAGGGGTTAATACATTTATTAGAGTAGCGGTGAGATCCGGTTGGCAGATTAGGGGTTAATTATTGTAGGTAGGTGGAGGCGACGTTGGGGGCGGCAGATTAGGGGTTAATAAATATAACATAGGGGTCGGCGGTGTTAGGGGCAGCAGATTAGGGGTACATAGGGATAACATAGGTTGCGGCGGTGTACGGAGCGGCAGATTAGGGGTTAATAATAATATGTAGGGGTCAGCGATAGCGGGGGCGGCAGATTAGGGGTTAATAAATATAACATAGGGGTCGGCGGTGTTAGGGGCAGCAGATTAGGGGTACATAGGGATAACATAGGTTGCGGCAGTGTACGGAGCGGCATATTAGGGGTTAATACAGGGAGTGCAGAATTATTAGGCAAGTTGTATTTTTGAGGATTAATTTTATTATTGAACAACAACCATGTTCTCAATGAACCCAAAAAACTCATTAATATCAAAGCTGAATAGTTTTGGAAGTAGTTTTTAGTTTGTTTTTAGTTATAGCTATTTTAGGGGGATATCTGTGTGTGCAGGTGACTATTACTGTGCGTAATTATTAGGCAACTTAACAAAAAACAGATATATACCCATTTCAATTATTTATTTTTACCAGTGAAACCAATATAACATCTCAACATTCACAAATATACATTTCTGACATTCAAAAACAAAACAAAAACAAATCAGTGACCAATATAGCCACCTTTCTTTGCAAGGACACTCAAAAGCCTGCCATCCATGGATTCTATTTTGATCTGTTCACCATCAACATTGCGTGCAGCAGCAACCAGAGCCTCCCAGACACTGTTCAGAGAGGTGTACTGTTTTACCTCCTTGTAAATCTCACAATTGATGATGGACCACAGGTTCTCAATGGGGTTCAGATCAGGTGAACAAGGAGGCCATGTAATTAGATTTTCTTCTTTTATACCCTTTCTTGCCAGCCACGCTGTGGAGTACTTGGACGCGTGTGATGGAGCATTGTCCTGCATGAAAATCATGTTTTTCTTGAAGAATGCAGACTTCTTCCTGTACCACTGCTTGAAGAAGGTGTCTTCCAGAAACTGGCAGTAGGACTGGGAGTTGAGCTTGACTCCATCCTCAACCCGAAAAGGCCCCACAAGCTCATCTTTGATGATACCAGCCCAAACCAGTACTCCACCTCCACCTTGCTGGCGTCTGAGTCGGACTGGAGCTCTCTGCCCTTTACCAATCCAGCCACGGGCCCATCCATCTGGCCCATCAAGATTCACTCTCATTTCATCAGTCCATAAAACCTTAGAAAAATCAGTCTTGAGATATTTCTTGGCCCAGTCTTGACGTTTCAGCTTGTGTGTCTTGTTCAGTGGTGGTCGTCTTCCAGCCTTTCTTACCTTGGCCATGTCTCTGAGTATTGCACACCTTGTGCTTTTGGGCACTCCAGTGATGTTGCAGCTCTGAAATATGGCAAAACTGGTGGCAAGCGGCATCTTGGCAGCTGCACGCTTGACTTTTCTCAGTTCATGGGCAGTTATTTTGCACCTTGGTTTTTCCACACGCTTCTTGCGACCCTGTTGACTATTTTGAATGAAATGCTTGATTGTTCGATGATCACGCTTCAGAAGCTTTGCAATTTTAAGAGTGCTGCATCCCTCTGCAAGATATCTCACTATTTTTGACTTTTCTGAGCCTGTCAAGTCCTTCTTTTGACCCATTTTGCCAAAGGAAAGGAAGTTGCCTAATAATTATGCACACCTGATATAGGGTGTTGATGTCATTAGACCACACCCCTTCTCATTACAGAGATGCACATCACCTAATATGCTTAATTGGTAGTAGGCTTTCGAGCCTATACAGCTTGGAGTAAGACAACATGCATAAAGAGGATGATGTGGTCAAAATACTCATTTGCCTAATAATTCTGCACTCCCTGTAATAATATGCAGGGGTCAGCGATAGCGGGGGGCGGCAGATTAGGGGTTAATAAGCGTAAGGTTAGGGGTGTTTAGACTCGGGGTACATGTTAGGGTGTTAGGTGCAGACTTAGGAAGTGTTTCCCCATAGGAAACAATGGGGCTGCGTTAGGAGCTTAACGCTGCTTTTTTGCAGGTGTTAGGTTTTTTTTCAGCTCAAACTGTCCCATTGTTTCCTATGGGGGAATCGTTCACGAGCATGTTTTTTAAGCTGGCCGCGTCCGTATGCAACGCTGGTATTTAGAGTTGCAGTGGCGGTAAATATGCTATACGCTCCCTTTTTTGGAGCCTAACGCAGCCCTTCTGTGAACTCTAAATACCAGCGGTATTTAAAAGGTGCGGGAGAAAAAAAGCAAGCGTAGCTAACGCACCCCTTTGGCCGCAGAACTCTAAATCTAGCCAATAGTGATCTAAAGAACCGATATAGATCCTTCTCTACAGTAAAAGTGTTAATACCCTTTGCGGGACAAAAAGAAAGTCCTTTACTTAGCACTTCGGTCTCAGCAGATGTTAATACATATTTTGAAATGTTAATCACAATGTTCTTTTGTTCAGTCATTTGTTGATTACAGCGGAGACCAGATATACAGTCCTCCATTTGATCTGTTTGTGAAGAGCCAAATAGTGTGGCGTTACATACCGTATCATTGGCGTCAGACCTCACATTATTCCCTCTCACTTTCGATGGCCCCAAAATCCCCGCTTGCTCCGGGTCTGTGCTTGCTGCAGCATTCCTCCTGCCTTTGTGATGCTTCCGGCCCCCCCTCCGGTATCTACCTCGGAGCCTGAACTTAAAAAATCAAGCTGTGGGCCGAAACGCGTTGACAACTATATGGTGAGCTATATTTCGTGATTTATCTACACTTTAACAGTATTATACTATGTTGTTTTTTTCCTCTATCCTTAGGTTTTGAGGATTTCCCAGCTTTTATATTGTTATTTTTGTTTTTAATTTTTGCCTTGATACGGAGGCTTTGGAACTGTTTTTCAATATATTTTTAACTGGAGTATTAGGATTCTTTGGAGGATAAGGATCGTTTATTGGAATAACTTACCTTCAGTATTACTTTTGGATACACTTTTCTATCAGGACTGCCATAACGTCACAACTATCCTATATTTTATGGACATTTATGTGATTACACACTGTACCTTATATTTTATATTTGTGACACTTTGTAATATACTGTTCACGCTTTTATAATTATCCACTCACTCTAATTTTTTACATCATTCAGATATCCACTATTTTGCTTCCTTCTGATATATTTTTTTTATTTTTTCTCCACCACACATCGCTTGTTATGTGATTTGCAACACACCATTTTTATGTTATCATTTTTGAGATCTCGTTTTTTACACTAGATTGTGTACACACTAGTTTATTATGTTTTGATCACACTTTTTGATCACTTTTTTCCTCACTGTGTCTCGATTCACATATGATTTATCGTTACTCAGCTGCATTTTAATTTACCTAAGACTGTATGTTGATTGTAGACTTCCCATATTGGTGGACACTATCCCACAAATCTGTTTAACTAATGTTTGTTTGTTTGTTTAACTAATGTTTGTATAACCATATGAAGCAGAGGGTAGTCTATTTTAACAACTTCTACCAATCTTTGTATACCATTTTGGGGACATTTTGTCCATGGAGGGATATATCCCCCTTTGAATTCGACGGATAACTATTTTAAATTGTTTTTATACATTTTTATGTACCATGGATCCATGTCTTTAGATTTAATTTGAGTTTGTAATAAATTGTATCGTATCTTTTATATCTATCTACAATAGTCTTACTATCATATAAGCCTCTGTGGCCTACCATAGGTACTCAGCCCTCACAAAGGGTTGCATTTATTTTATTCTATTTTAGTGTGAAAACAATTCTCACACACACACACCAGACCTTGACTTCACTGGCGCTCCTCTCTATACCTCTCTTCCAAAAGACAAGAAACTCCAGGATATAAGGTTGGAACAGATGGCTAACAAATTTTTATATAGGGAATATCCAAGGGAGATAATTACACAATGTAAATATGAAACTCTTAATAATACTGGGCCATCAAATGAAAAAAATACCAATAAGAACAGGTTGATATTTTGTACAGAGTTTAATGAATATAGTGATAGAATCACTTTGGTCCATAAAAAACATTGGTACCTGCTTAGTAAATCTCTCCCTGATGTTGTTGAGTTCCAAAAGCCACCCTTACAATCATTTAAAAGAGTAAAACATCTTAAAGATGTACTAGTACATGCAGATGTAGGGAGTAATAACAGAGAGGTATTAACTATTTAACCACTCCAAAGAAAGGTACTTATCCATGTTTGGGTTGTGCTCAATGCAATTCAATGATCAAAGGAAACTGTATTGCTCAGATTAATGACAATAAAAAAAGGGAGATAAAAGGTTTTTATACATGTGATACAGATTTTGTTGTACATCTCCTTAAATGCCCATGTGGGCGTGGCTATATAGGGGAAACTATTTGTCCTGTCAAAGATAGGATTAGCGCTCACAAATCCAGTATTAGAAATAGAGATATGGAAAAAAATGTAGTATCAGGAGTCCCAAGAGATAGATAACAAAACAGGCTTTATTGAATCAAATTTAAAAAAAACAGCGAAAAAGTGTCTAAAAGACTTAAGAGAAGAATGTGTAGATCAGTCTTACGTGTTTCGGCTAGCTGGTGCCGTAATCATAGACTGTAGCAGACAAACATTCTAAGGTCTTTATATACATGTGTAATCAATTACTTAATTAATCAAACTAATTCAGCTGTATTCTAGCAAGCAAAGAACAACAATGTTATAGGTATAACGGAGAGCATTGGTATTAGCTGCTACATGTAACCGTCATTAGTTATCTGTTACAAGAGCATGTTGTGCAGACAGAAAAAACATTGAAGAACATGTGAAATTTTGTACAATGGTAGTTTTGATATACATACATATAAAGCTCTCATTTTAGAGAATAATATACAAAATTTACAATGATCCATTATGTATAAAATTTATCAACCAATATACACATTTAAGGATATATTTTAGTCTTATAGACCAGGTTCGAACCAGCAACCTGTGTGTTCAGGGGCAGTGAACCTAACCACTGGGCTATAACAGCCCAACTATATAACGTGATCTGAAAACAGGGGCTTAAAGGAGACTAAAGACAGTTAAAGTATTTCTTATGTCTCTTAAAAATACATAACACTTTGTTAGATTTAGTTTAAGAGATACTGTCATATTAAACAATATATTATCCTTTAAAATCAATTACAGAGAAACAACAATGAAGTTGAAGCCAGGGGAAATTATACACAAACAGTTCATGGGTAATTATATAGACTATAAATAAACAGTATAAGATGGTTTACGAAGGGAATATATAGCCACAATGAACAAGTAATTTTCTCATAGATTAAACTTCATGTATATAGATAAACACATTTATACATATGTCTTGTGTTTAACTCCAAAAATTAATAAGGTCAAACTCCGAATTAAATCCATATGGGATCTGGGTCTTGAGCTTGAAACTGTATTGCTCAGATTAATGACAATAAAAAAAGGGAGATAAAAGGTTTTTATACATGTGATACAGATTTTGTTGTACATCTCCTTAAATGCCCATGTGGGCGTGGCTATATAGGGGAAACTATTTGTCCTGTCAAAGATAGGATTAGCGCTCACAAATCCAGTATTAGAAATAGAGATATGACACAACCAGTGTCTGCCCATTTTACCATGGCAGGGCATACTGTTAGTCAATTAAGTTTTCATATAATTGATCATATCCCGAAACTCAGGAGAGGGGGCAATAGGGAAACCCTCCTGAAAAAAAGAGAGGTTTGGTGGATACATCAGTTAGGCACCCTTGATCCAATAGGATTAAACAGAGATTATGATTTACATTTGTTTATGTAAAATCAGGTTTTTTTTATATATATATTTTTTTTTGTTTCATCTTTAAGATTAGATTAAAAACTGTATAGTTAGTAATGCATTTTGTATTTTGGAAATTGTTTTTAAACAATTTTTTATTATAATCTACAGGTAGAACCTCCACTGTTTAATGTCCACTAGATGGCAGTATGCTGTAGAGAAGATGATATGCACATGACATTACAGAGTTAATTTGTTAATCACAGGTGGTATAAATTGAGGTGCTCTACCTGTAATATACAGCATGAATAAGGGCTATGTAGGCCCGAAATGTAGCTGTTGTTTTATTCTCTGACACTTCAATAAAGGATGTTTTCCTAAAAAAGAAACAGTGCTGGGAGTATTCTATTACTTTGTCTATACCTGGGGGATTGCAAGACCCTTTTTTCTCCCGTGCACATACAGTTGTATTCAATTTGGCAATATTGTGCTGTACCTATACTCTTCTGTGGTTATATATATATATATATATATATATATATATATATATATATATATATATATATATATATATATATATATATATTAAAATATATGTTTGCTGTCTATATAATCGTATGAAAAGTGTTTTAAAGCTATATGGTATATGACAAGGTGTTTGACTGGGAAGGGCCCAAAGGGTTTTATACAGTATGTGTGTAAGCATATATGACATTTGATTTAATTAGAGGGGTATGAGACCCCCAAGGTAAAAATGGGTTAAGGCCCTGCTGTTTCACCTTCATTGGATTAAAAGGCTTGTTATTCAAATATCCTGTGTTGCCTGCTTTTTTCCGGATACTGTGTATACACTGGGCCGAGTGTGTATTCTGGATTATATTCATATGCATTTTCCTGCAGTGCACCAGGTAGCTGCTGTATCGGTGTGTGCCACTTCACTCTCATCTGTGTGTGTGTGTGTATTATATATATATATATATATATATATATATATATATATATATATATATATATATATATATATATATATATATATATATATATATATATATATATATATAAACAGGGTAAAGTCCAGCACCAATTCACCTTCAGGTAAGGGTGCAAGCAGCCTCTGTCTCACCTTGACAGATATTAATATACAAAATAGAAATGGCTGCAGCACACCAAGTCAAGTTTATACCATTTTTATTACAAGCAGTGAAATACAGGCAACATTTAGGGCTTCTGCCCTTTCTCAAGCCAAGTGATTAGTACATAATCCAATTCCACCTTTTATAGGCAGTGCATGTGACAAACTACAGGTGTAGATAATTACAATTGTAATAATACATTTTCTTGAAAAAAGAGAAAGAAAAAATAAACAGTGACTCTGTGTCACAATCATAACTATACGTTTCTTATAAGAAAGAAAACCATGTGATTTTAAATATTTATATTACATTCAACACCTTCATTTTGTTTGATACCTAATAATAATGTGAAAGAAAAAAATATAAAGTGGCCTTAACGGTCCATTACCTTATCTGTGAATTATGTGAAACATTTTTTTGTTAGTGAATATCATTACAATCTATTAGTATATTTTGTGTATATATATATATATATATATATATATATATATATATATATATATATATATATATATATATATATATATACAGTAAAATAAATGTTTGTTGTCTATATAATCATATGTTTTAAAGCTATATGGTATATGACAAGGGTTTTATACAGTGTATGTGTGTAGGTATATATGACATTTGATTTAATTAGAGGGGTATCAGACCCCCAAGGTAAAAATGGTAATGTGAAATTCTCTTTTAAAATAAAGCGTTTCATCCGCTTCTAATTTTCAGATGATCATGGTAATAAACATTTTAAAAAACAATAAAGTGTTCCATAGAAGCAAGGCACAATACTCAAAGCTCTTCTTGAAAAGAAAGGAAACAATACCATTAACAAGATGTTACGTCTACAATTATAATTCCATAGAATGTGATTACATTCTTATAAAGGTACTCCTGCATATAAAGGAGAAAGGGTTTAATAAGCTTGTTTCTGCAAGACAGGTACTAATAGATAAAAATACAGTCAGAACCTTTGTGAGACCACACAGAACAAATTCCATGTTTTCCTATGCTGTTCACCCTATTTTGCATACACTTACCCAATATTAAAAAGAAGTCAATGATAACTATTTTTTTTCCCCAACTGCATAAAGTTAGAATGACTCTGTCACAACGGTAGTTCTGTTACCATGTGCTTGAGACAACATTTTATTGTCTGAATACACATTTCTGTGAGGCCATAATGATATAAGAGAATGTACAGTAGTCTGTAGCTTTTAAAGTGAAGGTAAAGTTCGCTATATTAGAATCTAATACTATACATTGTAGCACAAATGAATGGCACTTTCATTCATCAAAAATTCTAATTTTTCTACCGTGTTTTCGCCATTTTTATTTGACATCATGCTATATCCAAATTCAACCCGTTATTTTTTTATTTTTTTTAGCATGCTGGTCACGTTTTTACACCAGCCAATTGACTTTCTGGCCGTTAGGCGGCCGTCATTTGATGTCATCCCTCTCTTGGACACTATCCGCATGCGTTACCTTTGTTTCCTCTCACTGGGAAGCCAAGCGCGGCCCCGTTTCGTGCATGCTTAATTATGCCCAATTTTTTTTTTTATAGAGGATTACGTAGCAGGCTTATTTCTAGAAACTGCAGGCTGGGATTACTGCATGCGCATTGTTGACCGGCGACGAGTTTATGCGCATGCACAGTTGATTTAGTCGCCGTTCACAAGCCTTGGAGACACATATAGAGCGTGTGGGACCGCTCTGTACATCCTAAGATGCGAAATCAGGAAATGGCTCATGGGAGAAGTTTGAAACGGAATGGTAGGGAAAAACATAATTTATGCTTACCTGATAAATTTATTTCTCTTGTAGTGTAGTCAGTCTACGGGTCATCCATTACTTATGGAATATATCTCTTCCTAACAGGAAGCTGCAAGAGGATCACCCAGCAGAGCTGCTATATAGCTCCTCCCCTCACGTGTCATATTCAGTCATTCGACCAAAGCAGACGAGAAAGGAGAAACCATAGGGTGCAGTGGTGACTGGAGTTTAATTAAAATTTAGGTCTGCCTTAAAGACAGGGCGGGCCGTGAACTGACTACACTACAAGAGAAATAAATTTATCAGGTAAGCATAAATTATGTTTTCTCTTGTTAAGTGTAGTCAGTCCACGGGTCATCCATTACTTATGGAATACCAATACCAAAGCTAAAGTACACGGATGAAGGGAGGGACAAGGCAGGAACATTAAACAGAAGGAACCACTACCTGAAGTACCTTTCTCCCAAAAATAGCCTCCGAAGAAGCAAAAGTGTCAAATTTGTAAAATTTTGAAAAGGTGTGAAGCGAAGACCAAGTCGCAGCCTTGCAAATCTGTTCAACAGAGGCCTCATTTTTAAAGGCCCAGGTGGAAGCCACAGCTCTAGTAGAATGAGCTGTAATTCTTTCAGGGGGCTGCTGTCCAGCAGTCTCATAGGCTAAACGTATTATGCTACGAAGCCAAAAAGAGAGAGAGGTAGCTGAAGCCTTTTGACCTCTTCTCTGTCCAGAGTAAACGACAAACAGGGAAGAAGTTTGACGAAAATCTTTAGTTGCCTGCAAATAGAACTTCAGGGCACGGACTACGTCCAAATTATGCAAAAGTCGTTCCTTCTTTGAAGAAGGGTTAGGACACAGTGATGGAACAACAATCTCTTGATTGATATTCCTGTTAGTAACTACCTTAGGTAAGAACCCAGGTATAGTACGCAGAACTACCTTGTCTGAATGAAAAATCAGATAAGGAGAATCACAATGTAAGGCAGATAACTCAGAGACTCTTCGAGCCGAGGAAATAGCCATCACAAAAAAAAACCTTCCAGGATAACAGCTTGATATCAATGGAATGAAGGGGTTCAAATGGAACGCCTTGAAGAACATTAAGAACTAAGTTTAAGCTCCACGGCGGAGCAACAGTCTTAAACACAGGCTTAATCCTAGTTAAAGCCTGACAAAAAGCCTGAACGTCTGGAACTTCAGCCAGACGTTTGTGTAGAAGAATAGACAGAGCAGAAATCTGTCCCTTTAACGAACTAGCAGATAAGCCCTTTTCTAAACCCTCTTGTAGAAAGGACAATATCCTAGGAATCCTAACCTTACTCCATGAGTAACTCTTGGATTTGCACCAATATAAATATTTACGCCATATCTTATGGTAAATTTTTCTGGTAACAGGCTTCCTAGCCTGTATTAAGGTATCAATAACCGACTCCGAGAAGCCACGCTTTGATAGAATCAAGCGTTCAATCTCCATGCAGTCAGCCTCAGAGAAATTAGATTTGGATGGTTGAAAGGACCCTGAATTAGAAGGTCCTGTCTCAGAGGTAGAGACCACGGTGGACAGGATGACATGTCCACTAGGTCTGCATACCAGGTCCTGCGTGGCCACGCAGGCGCTATCAGAATCACCGAAGCTCTCTCCTGTTTGATCTTGGCAATCAAACGAGGAAGCATCGGGAATGGTGGAAACACATAAGCCATGTTGAAGACCCAAGGGGCTGTCAGAGCATCTATCAGCACCGCTCCCGGGTCCCTGGACCTGGATCCGTAACAAGGAAGCTTGGCGTTCTGGCGAGACGCCATGAGATCCAGATCTGGTTTGCCCCAACGAAGAATCAGTTGAGCAAAGACCTCCGGAGGAAGTTCCCACTCCCCCGGATGAAAAGTCTGGCGACTTAGAAAATCCGCCTCCCAGTTCTCTACGCCTGGGATGTAAATCGCTAACAGGTGGCAAGAGTGAGACTCTGCCCAGCGAATTATCTTTGAGACTTCCAACATCGCTAGGGAACTTCTGGTTCCCCCTTGATGGTTGATGTAAGCCACAGTGGTGATGTTGTCCGACTGAAATCTGATGAACCTCAGAGTTGCTAACTGAGGCCAAGCTAGGAGAGCATTGAATATTGCTCTTAATTCCAGAATATTTATTGGGAGGAGTTTCTCCTCCTGAGTCCATAATCCCTGAGCTTTCAGGGAGTTCCAGACTGCGCCCCAGCCTAGAAGGCTGGCGTCTGTTGTTACAATCGTCCAATCTGGCCTGCGAAAGGTCATCCCCTTGGACAGATGTGGCCGAGAGAGCCACCATAGAAGAGAATCTCTGGTCTCTTGATCCAGACTTAGTAGGGGGGACATATCTGAGTAATCCCCGTTCCACTGACTTAGCATGCACAATTGCAGCGGTCTGCGATGCAGGCGCGCAAATGGTACTATGTCCATTGCCGCTACCATTAAGCCGATTACTTCCATGCACTGAGCTACTGACGGGTGTGGAATGGAATGAAGGACACAGCAAGCATTTAGAAGTTTTGACAACCTGGCCTCTGTCAGGTAAATTTTCATCTCTACAGAATCTATAAGAGTCCCTAGAAAGGGAACTCTTGTAAGTGGTAATAGAGAACTCTTTTCCACGTTCACCTTCCACCCATGCGACCTCAGAAATGCCAGAACTATCTCTGTATGAGACTTGGCAGTTTGAAAACTTGACGCTTGTATCAGAATGTCGTCTAGGTACGGAGTCACCGCTATGCCTTGCGGTCTTAGTACCGCCAGAAGTGAGCCCAGAACTTTTGTAAAGATTCTTGGAGCCGTAGCTAATCCGAAGGGAAGAGCTACAAACTGGTAATGCCTGTCTAGGAAAGCAAATCTTAGGTACCGATAATGATCCTTGTGAATCGGTATGTGAAGGTAGGCATCCTTTAAATCCACTGTGGTCATGTACTGACCCTCTTGGATCATGGGAAGGATGGTTCGAATAGTTTCCATTTTGAATGATGGAACTCTTAGAAATTTGTTTAGGATTTTTAAGTCCAAGATTGGTCTGAAGGTTCCCTCTTTCTTGGGAACCACAAATAGATTTGAATAGAATCCCTGCCCGTGTTCCGTCCGCGGAACTGGGTGGATCACCCCCATTAGTAAAAGGTCTTGTACACAGCGTAGAAACGCCTCTTTCTTTATTTGGTTTGCTGATAACCTTGAAAGATGAAATCTCCCTCGTGGAGGAGAAGTTTTGAAGTCCAGGAGATATCCCTGAGATATGATCTCCAACGCCCAGGGATCCTGGACATCTCTTGCCCAAGCCTGGGCGAAAAGAGAAAGTCTGCCCCCACTAGATCCGTTTCCGGATAGGGGGCCCTGTCTTCATGCTGTCTTGGGGGCAGCAGCAGGTTTCTTGGCCTGCTTGCCCTTGTTCCAGGACTGGTTAACTTTCCAGCCCTGCCTGTAACGAGCAACAGCTCCTTCCTGTTTTGGAGCGGAGGAAGTTGATGCTGCTCCAGCCTTGAAGTTACGTAAGGCACGAAAATTAGACTGTTTGGCCTTTGATTTGGCCCTGTCCTGAGGTAGAGCATGGCCCTTACCTCCCGTAATGTCAGCTATAATTTCTTTCAAGCCGGGCCCAAATAAGGTCTGCCCTTTGAAAGGAATATTAAGCAATTTAGATTTAGAAGTCACGTCAGCTGACCAGGATTTAAGCCATAGCGCTCTGCGCGCTTGGATGGCGAATCCGGAGTTCTTAGCCGTAAGTTTGGTTAAATGTACGACGGCATCAGAAACAAATGCGTTAGCTAGCTTAAGTGTTTTAAGCTTGTTCATAATTTCATCCAATGGAGCTGTGCGAATGGCCTCTTCCAGAGACTCAAACCAGAATGCTGCTGCAGCAGTGACAGGCGCAATGCATGCAAGGGGCTGTAAGATAAAACCTTGTTGAACAAACATTTTCTTAAGGTAACCCTCTAATTTCTTATCCATTGGATCTGAAAAGGCACAACTATCCTCCACCGGGATAGTGGTACGCTTAGCTAAAGTAGAAACTGCTCCCTCCACCTTAGGGACCGTCTGCCATAAGTCTCGTGTGGTGGCGTCTATAGGAAACATTTTTCTAAATATGGGAGGAGGGGAAAAGGGCACACCAGGTCTATCCCACTCCTTGCTAATAATCTCTGTAAGCCTTTTAGGTATAGGAAACACGTCAGTACACACCGGTACCGCATAGTATCTATCCAACCTACATAATTTTTCTGGAATTGCAACCGTGTTACAATCATTCAGAGCCGCTAATACCTCCCCTAGCAATATGCGGAGGTTCTCAAGCTTAAATTTAAAATTAGAAATCTCTGAATCCAGTCTCCCTGGATCAGATCCGTCACCCACAGAATGAAGCTCTCCGTCTTCACGTTCTGCAAACTGTGACGCAGTATCTGACATGGCTCTCACCTCATCCGCGCGCTCTGTCCTTAACCCAGAGCTATCGCGCTTGCCTCTTAATTCTGGCAATTTAGATAATACTTCTGTCATAACAGTAGCCATGTCTTGCAAAGTGATTTGTAAGGGCCTCCCTGATGAACTTGGCGCCACAAAATCACGCACCTCCTGAGCGGGAGGCGAAGGTACTGACACGTGAGGAGAGTTAGTCGGCATAACTTCCCCCTCATTGTCTGGTGATAATTTCTTTACATGTAAAGATTGACTTTTATTTAAAGTAGCATCAATGCAATTAGTACATAAATTTCTATTGGGCTCCACATTGGCCTTTAAACATAGTGAACAAAGAGATTCATCTGTGTCAGACATGTTTAAACAGACTAGCAATGAGACTAGCAAGCTTGGAAATACTTTTCTAAATAAATTTACAAGCAATATAAAAAATGCTACTGTGCCTTTAAGAAGCACAAAAAGCTGTCACAGTTGAAATAACAATGAACCAAAATAGTTATAGCAACCAATTTTTCACAGTAAATGTATTAAGTTAGCAAAGGATTGCACCCACCAGCAAATGGATGATTAACCCCTTAATACCCAAAAACGGATTAACAATGTAATAATTAACGTTTTTCTCACAGTCAAAACACACTGTCACAGGTCTGCTGTGACTGATTACCTCCCTCAAAATGAATTTTGAAGACCCCTGAGCTCTCTAGAGACGATCTGGATCATGGAGGATGAAGTAGACAGATTGTGACTGAATTTTTACTGCGCAAAAAAGCGCTAAAATAGGCCCCTCCCACTCATATTACAACAGTGGGGAAGCTCAGAAACTGTTTCTATGCAGAAAACAAAGATGGCCATGTGGTAAAAATCATGCCCCAATAAGTTTTATCACCAAGTACCTCACAAAAAATGATTAACATGCCAGTAAACGTTTTAAACATACATTTGAAAAGTTATGAATTGTTATTAATAAGCCTGCTACCAGTCGCTTTTACTGCAGTTAAGGCTCATACATTATTTCAGTATTAACAGTATTTTCAGAGTGAATTCCATTCCTTAGAAAAATACATTCAGTGTACACACACTCATCAGCCTAATACCAGTCGCTATCACTGCATTTAAGGCTGAACTTACTTTACAATGGTATCAGCAGTATTTTCTCAGTCAATTCCATTCCTCAGAAAAATAATTTACTGCACATACCTCATTTGCAGGGGGGCCCTGCATGCTATTCCCCTTCTCTGAAGTTACCTCACTCCTCAGATGAGAACAGCCAGTGGATCTTAGTTACGCCTGCTAAGATCATAGAAAATGCAGGAAGATTCTTCTTCTAATGCTGCCTGAGAATAAACAGCACACTCCGGTGCCATTTAAAATAACAAACTTTTGATTGTAGAAATAAACTAAGTTAAAAAACACCACAGACCTCTCACAGCGACCTATCTTTAGTTAGGCTGCAAGAGAATGACTGAATATGACATGTGAGGGGAGGAGCTATATAGCAGCTCTGCTTGGGTGATCCTCTTGCAGCTTCCTGTTAGGAAGAGATATATTCCATAAGTAATGGATGACCCGTGGACTGACTACACTTAACAAGAGAAAATAAAACATCAATATTATAGAAATAAGTAATGTTTCAGAGAAAATAACTTAGCGACTCTGTATGTTATAAGCTGCATTATTGAATAGTGCTTACAGAACAATCTAACTTTACCTTCACTTTAAGTCATTTGCTCAGTGTAACTTGGAACTCATAGGACAGATTAAGAGCCTTTGGGAATGCAAAATGCACATTAAATTATTCCTGTGGTCTTCTAGATTTACATTTTTTACACTATATGCAGGTTATTTGCTATCTTTCTTTTTCTTTTCTTTGGGACCATTCTGTATATTGTGCTTTTACTTCCCAGAATATGCATCACTCACATATAATGACGATTGCTATATTCTGACCACATGTCTCACCAAAGATACATTTTTTTCTTTATCTGTTTACTGATAAGGTACAATATGTGTATTTGAGTAGTGATTCTAATTATACATTGAAATCGCTGAATACTGCTTGCATTTCTAGTTTCCTTTATTAAACATATAAGCCCCTTTGATCACTAAGGGATCAAAAGTGTCCTGATGGAGAGTCCACTCTATAGGATGGACTGATTGACTGATGAGATAATCCATCTCCCCGTTGTGTACACCTGATATGTGAATTGCCAATAGGAAGAAAAAAAGTATCTCTAACTAAGACAGAGTCTTGAGACACTTCCTGCATGGTCAGTGGACTGCAGCTACCCCCGTTGATGATTTATGTAGGACACCGCCCTAATATTGTTTGACTGGAAATTGATCAACTTTTCCGCCTCTAATAGGGGCCAGGTCTGAAGAGGCTGAAGAATCGGACAAAGTTGCAGAATATTAATTAGTAACCTTGCCTCTAGAGGAGACCAAACTCCTGGCACTCTTCGAGAAACCAAGACAGCCCCCCCCCCACCCTAAAAGACTGGTAGCACAATTGCCTATGACTGACAAAGGAAGGATGCCCCAATGGCCAAAGAAAGATTTTGTGTACTAGAGAAAAAGACTGTCTGCCGGAGAAGTCCAAAGCAATCTGTTAATTCCAAATGTAGATAATTATTTAACCACTGAGGTAGCATAGACAAATAAAGAGGTCTCCAGTGAAAAGGGGCAAAAGGAACGGTGTCTGAGGCAGTTACCATAAAAACCACAGTTACTGATGGAAATGGAACCTTTTGTAGGAAGAGACACACTCTCTTAATCTTTACTTTTCAAAGTTCTGTTAGGAACTAGATGCAAAATAATTGAGTCTATTATGATTCCTACAAATGCTACTCTTATAGCAGGATATAATGAGCTTTTAGGTACCTTGATTCTCAGACCATTCTCTTAAAGAAAAATAGAAGCTTGTAAGTATAAACAATAGTCAGTGACAGGGAATAGGCTTGCACTAGTACAGTATGTTGCCCATATACGGTGCAACTGAAATGTCATAAATTCTAAACACAGCTAAGATTGTACCCAACACAGCATTTCAAACTGGCAGTGTTTTGAAAATATGCAAACCTCGGGAGCTGAACATGATCCATGTGTATAGGGATGCACAGATATGCATTATTGAAGTTTATAGTAGCCATAAACTGACTCTTTTGGATAAAGGATAACATTGTCCATAATGATCTCATTATAGAAATGGGAACCTTGACAAACATGTTTAGGGTTGTTAAATCTCGGACAGAACTGTAAGTCCCTTTGGACAATATACAGATTGGGGTGAAACCCTTGGCCCTAAAGCAACACTGGTACTGGGATTAATTATTCCCATATCCTCCAACTTCTGTTATAAAGGCTTCCACCTCTGAAGGATCCTTGACAACAGGTGATAGGACCACTGGTCAATAAGGAAAACTCTGCTTCAAAGAGAACACACTCTCAATCTCTTAAAGGATAAAAATAATCAGTCCGAATATCCATTATTATTTTTTTATTCTTATAATAAACTTGAACATTGGTTTATACAAAGTTATAAATCTGTACATGACATAAGCATATGCACATATTTAGCCTGTCATGTGGCTTTACTGACTAGAGAAGCACTACATATAGACCAGCTACATAGTAGATACTTGTAAATTCATGTCCTGAATAAGCAGATACTTTGTATACTTACAAAGTGGATACACAATGTACATTGTTAATTAAAATATACATAAACATTGTTCAGTATCTGCCAGATAAATGTATGTACATACATATTAATTACTCATACAATAGGTATAAAAGAGATGACAGTAGATATCTAAAGGATATCCATTGTTAATGAAACTATCATGTTCAGTATTGCATAATATAACTTGTGTGCATAAATATAAATTACACATATTATAGGTATAAAGGAGATATCAATATATTTTATCTCTAAAGTAAATCCACTGTTATACTATAATACAAAGAACTCTTGTGTTTGGAATTAAACATGCAGAGTAATATGCATGGAAGGCATATACCTAGAGAAGCATATATGATAGTATTGTGCACACTAATAGCATAGAACATATATCATTTTGCATATCTACAGAGGCAGACATGCCTATGTAAACAAATATTATATGTGTTACTACACATGCAATAAAAAAACAGCTTCTAGAGATTTGCATATAATAATATTGTACATGAAGTACATTCCAAATAGGATAACGTGTACAACAGTATATAAAATGCCGACTGACATCCCCTGGCAATGATGGGAGTACAATGCTTAACTGACTTATTAAGAAGTATTAATAGCGCTGATAGTTATACCAACAAAATGTATGCTTACCAGCTAAATGTCTTTCCTTCCTGGCAGGGAGAGTCCACAACTTCATTCATAACTGTTAGGAATATCAACACCTGACCACCAGGAGGAGGCAAAGACACCACATCCAAAGGCTATAAATGCCCCTCCCACTTCCCCATCCCCCCCCAGTCATTTGGCAGAGGGAACGAGGAAAAGCATTAGGTTGTAGAGGTGCCAGAAGAAAAAATTCAATAAGGAAGCCACAAAATATATATATATATATATATATATATATATATATATATATATATATATATATATATATATATATATATATATATATATATATATATATATATATATATATATATATGGGAGTCAAAGGGTAAACAGCGCTTATGGAGATTCTTAAAAACTGAATAATATTAAAATCTCGGCAGTGTTGGTGGGTAAAGAAAACAAAAAAAAAAAAAAAAAAAAAAAAAAAAAGGGAAGAGAAGTATATGAATATACGTATATATATTAGAGTCTTTGATAGGATATTGGAATCCTAGTGTAATGAAGGCGTAATAGATACCCTTACCAAAAGTTACCTCAATCCTATGAGGTAAGTTTGCCGCATTGGAGGATGTATCTAGTGGTTGAATGAATCCTGGATGTTCTGGTCTGTATAAAATCGCTGCCTCTTGGAGTAGAATGGGATGTGGGTCCCCTTTGTGCTGGTTTCTTTAGGAAACTTCCTGTATTTATTGCCTCTTGGAGCTTGGTTTTCTTGTCTTGGTATGAACTTTCTTGTCCAGATCTACAGGATGTCAGAGCAGGTGACGTGGTTACAGGGTACTTATTTCTTTTTTCTTTTCTTATTTTTTCTTCATTTTCCTTAGAGTTGTGTCAGCAGATACAAAAAAAAACGACTCGGAGTCGGAAAAGGGAAATTTTTTTGTATCTGCTGACACAACTCTAAGGAAAATGAAGAAAAAATAAGAAAAGAAAAAAGAAATAAGTACCCTGTAACCACGTCACCTGCTCTGACATCCTGTAGATCTGGACAAGAAAGTTCATACCAAGACAAGAAAACCAAGCTCCAAGAGGCAATAAATACAGGAAGTTTCCTAAAGAAACCAGCACAAAGGGGACCCACATCCCATTCTACTCCAAGAGGCAGCGATTTTATACAGACCAGAACATCCAGGATTCATTCAACCACTAGATACATCCTCCAATGCGGCAAACTTACCTCATAGGATTGAGGTAACTTTTGGTAAGGGTATCTATTACGCCTTCATTACACTAGGATTCCAATATCCTATCAAAGACTCTAATATATATACGTATATTCATATACTTCTCTTCCCTTTTTTTTTTTTTTTTTTTTTTTTTTTTTTTTTGTTTTCTTTACCCACCAACACTGCCGAGATTTTAATATTATTCAGTTTTTAAGAATCTCCATAAGCGCTGTTTACCCTTTGACTCCTATTTTTCCTATATTGTATAGACTTAGTCTATCATACAATATTTGTACCTTCATAGCTGCTCTATGAGATTTTCATACCTCTGACTAGCGCATTTACTTGAGTAACGCCTGTTTCCACTCACTGACACTGAATGGTAACATTCTACTTAATTCTATACATATATATATATATATATATATATATATATATATGGGCGAGGTCATGGACTCTCCCTGCCAGGAAGGAAAGGAATTTATCTGGTAAGCATACATTTTGTTTTCCTTCCAAAGGTAGGGAGAGTCCACAACTTCATGTATAACTGTTGGGAACCAATACCCAAGCTCTAGAGGACACTGATAAATAAACGGGAGAGTCAAAAGAAAAGGAGGCTGACCCTAAACTGAGGGCACCCCAGCCTGTAACACCTTTCTCCCAAAAGCCGTTACAGCTAAATCGAAAACATCAAATTTGTAGAATTTTGAAAAAAGTATGTAAGGAGGACCATGTAGCCAACTTACAAATCTGATCCATAGAGGCTTCATTCTTAAAGGCCAAGGAGGAAGCAACAGCCCTAGTAGAATGAGCCGTAATCCTCTCACGAGGCTGCTGTCCCGCTGTCTCATAAGCTAAGCGGATGACACTCCTCAACAAAAAGGACAATGAAGTAGCAGTAGACTTCTGGCCCTTGTGCCTCCAAATTAAGAATAAATAGGGATGAGGACTACCTGAAGTCAGCTTGAAAGTAAAATTTTAAAGCACGGACCACATACAGATTATGAAGTAACCATTCCTTAGGGGAGGAAGAATTAGGACAAAAATATGGAACTATTTCCTAATTAATCTTACGATCTGAGACTACCTTAGGTAGAAAACCTAACTTTGTACATAAAACCGCCTTATCAGCATGAAACACAAGATAAGGGGGGGGGGTCACATTATAGAGCAGAAATTTCAGAAACTCTGCTTGCCAAAGCAATAGTTAACAAAAACAACTTTCCAAGACAAAAGCTTGAGGTAAACAGAATGCATGGGCTCAAACGGAGCCTGTTGTAAAACTCTAAGAACAAAGTTGAGGCTCAAGGAGGAGCAACATTTCTGAAAACTGGTCTGATTCGAACCAGGGCCTTAACAAAAGATTGAACGTCCAGGAGATTAGCCAATCTCCTATGTAGCAAAATAGATAGGGCCGATATCTGACCCTTCACGGAACTAGCAGATAAACCCTTATCCAATTCCAATTGGAGGAAGGATAAGAGAACAGAAACCTTCACCTTGTGCCAAGGAACCCCACATTCCTCGCATCAATAAAGATAGGTCTGCCAAACCTTATGGTAAATATGCCTTGTGACAGGTTTCCCGAACCTGGATTAAGGTATCTATGACCTTATCTGAAAAACCTCTCTTGGCTAAAACTAGACGTTCAAGAGCCATGCAGTCAAGCGTAGAGAGTCTAGGTTCTGATGAAGAAATTGACCCTGCATAAGAAGATCCTTCCGGTAAGGTAATCTCTGCAGGGAGGGGAGGAGGACATCCTTACTAGATCTGCAAACCATGTCCTTCGAGGCCATGAAGGAGCTATTAGGATCACTCTAGCCCACTCCTGTTTGATGCAGGCTACTACATGAGGCAGTAGAGCCAATGGAGGAAAATATATCTTAGTCTGAACCTCCAGGGAACCGCTAACGCGCCTACCAACTCTGCATGAGGATCTCTTGATCTCAACCCGTACCTGGGTAGTTTGGCATTGAGATGAGATGCCATGAGATCTTTTTCTGGGCACCCCCATCTGAGGGTTATCTCTGAAAACACCACAGGTGGGGGGACCATTCCCGGGTGAAAGGATTCTCTGCTGAGAAAATCGGCTTCCCAGTTCTCCACCCCCGAAATGTGGATCGCTGAGAGACAACAGTTGTGGGTCTCCGCCCACTGAAGGATTTGGGACACCTTGTTCAATGCTAATGAACTTATTGTGTCTCCCTGGTAGTTGATGTACGCAACTGAGGTAATATTGTCCGATTGAAATCTGATATGCTGGGCGGAACTGAGCTGGGGCCAAGAGCATTGAGAATCACCCATAGTTCTAGAATATTTATCGGAAGAGAAGACCCTTCTCGGGACTACGTACCCTGGGCCATCCTGGAACAAAAATTAGCTGGTGAGCTGGGGCCAAGAGCATTGAGAATCACCCATAGTTCTAGAATATTTATCGGAAGAGAAGACTCTTCTCGGGACTACGTACCCTGGGCCATCCTGGAACCCCAGACTGGCATCCATAGTCACAATCTCTCAGGACGGTCTCAAGAGGAACGTTCCAAGAGACAAATGATCCTGACAGAGCCACCAAGAGAGAGATTCTCTCGTCAGGTTGTCTAACACAATCTGCTGAGATAGGTTTAAGTGATCTTTGTTCCATTGTCTAAGCATGCATAGTTGTAGATGTCTGAGTTAAAAGAAAGCAAAAGGAATAGAGTCCATAGAAGATACCATTAGACCAATCACTTCCATACACTGAGCCACCAAAGGACTTGAGGTGGATTGCAGGGAACAGCAAGCAGAATCTAGCGTGGAACGTCTCTGATTTGTCAGAAAGATCCTGATGGAAACTTAGTCGTTGACGGTACCCAGAAAGACTACCCTGGTAGAGGGAGACAGAGAACTCTCTTATAGATTTGTCTTCCACCCATGAGTCCAAAGGAGACTTAGTAGTGATTCTGAATGAGTTCTTGCCAAGGAAAAAGAGGGAGTCTAAACCAAGATATTGTCCTTGTAGGGAGCTACCACAATACCTTGAAATCTGGCCACAGCTAGAAGAGCACCCATAACCTTTGTGAATATTCTGGGAGCAGTAGCTTAGCCAAATGGAATTGCTATGAACTGAAATTGCTGGTCCAGAAACGCAAACCTCTGGAACTGGAAGTGATCCCTGTGGATAGGGACATGAAGGTAAGTATCGTTTAAGTCTAATGTGGTCATGTACTGTCCCTCCTGGATCAAGGGAAAGATGTACCTGACCGTCTCCATCTTTGTTTAGACACTTTAAGTCCAGGATAGGGTGAAAAGGTACCTCCTTTTTGGGAACTACAAAGAGATTTGAATAAAATCCTAGTCCCCTTTAAGAGACAGGTACCAGGACTATTACCCCTAGGGAGGACAGCTCATTAACGCAATCTAGAAAGGCAGCTCTCTTCTCTGGCCTTAAAGACAGTCTGGACAGTATAAATCTTCCTCTGGGAGGAAGCAATTTGAATCATATACTGTATAATTTGGACACTATGTCTAACACCAAAGGATCCTGAATATTCTCTTTGCAGACCTCTGAGAAAAGAGCCAATCTGCCCCCTACCTGATCTGATCCCGGATTGGGGGTCGCCCCTTCATGCCAATTTACTCTCAGCGGGCTTCTTGGTCTGTTTGCATTTGTTCCAAAATTGAGGAGGCTTCCAGGTACCCTTAGATTGATCGGGCTTGGAGGCCGACTGGGTCCGCTTAGACTTATCAGATCGAAAGGAACAAAAATTAGCTGGCGAGCGACCCTTGGGTCTATGGCCTTCTTATCCTGTGGGGGAAAGGAACCCTTTCCTCCAGTAACAGTAGAAATAATAGAATCCAATCCAGGTCCAAATAGTACCTTTCCCTTGAAGGGCAATGAAAGAAGCCTGGATTTGGAAACAATATCAGCAGACCAGGATTTTAAACACAGGGCTCTGCGAGCTAGCACCGCAAAACCTGAGGGCTTTGCATGCTCTGCCATCCTCCTCTAGTGACTAAAGGCAAACAATGACTGGGGGGATGGGGAAGTGGGAGGGGTATTTATAGCCTTTGACTGGGGTGTCTTTGCCTCCTTCTGGTGGTCAGGTGTTGATATTCCCAACAGTTGTGAATGAAGTCGTGGACTCTCTCTGCCTTTGGAAGGAAAAATTATAATGTCACCATATGTCATTATGTTCAGTACAATATATAATAGCACATATTATAGTAAATTGTGTACACTATATATCACATAATAATGTGCTGAGATGTACAGCTGCCTAAAGGTTATCAAATCTGAACTTTTAGTATTAAATTATTACACCTCTGTGTATATACAGCATGACATGCTTATTAGCAGAGGGTGTATATACAGCATGTAGTGTTTTATTAGCAGAGGGTGTATATACAACATGTAGTGTTTTATTAGAGAGGGTGTACATACAGCATGTAGTGCTTATTAGCAGAGGGTGTATATACAGCATGTAGTATTTTATTAGCAGAGGGTGCATATACAACATGTAGTGCTTATTAGCAGAGGGTGTATATACAGCATGTAGTGTTTATTAGCAGTGGGTGTATATACAGCATGTAGTGTTTATTAGCAGAGGGTGTATATACAGCATGTAGTATTTATTAGAGATGGTGTACATACAGCATGTAGTGTTTATTAGCAGAGGGTGTATATACAGCATGTAGTGTTTTATTAGCAGAGGGTGTATATATAGCATGTAGTGCTTATTAGCAGAGAATATATATATAGCATGTAGTGCTTATTAGCAGAGAGTGTATATACAACATGTAGTGCTTATTAGCAGAGGGTGTATATAGAGCATGTAGTGTTTATTAGCAGAGAGTGTATATACAGCATGTAGTGCTTATTAGCAGAGAGTGTATATACAACATGTAGTGCTTATTAGCAGAGGGTGTATATATAGCATGTAGTGCTTATTAGCAGAGGGTCTATATAGAGCATGTAGTGCTTATTAGCAGAGGGTCTATATAGAGCATGTAGTGCTTATTAGCAGAGAGTGTATATACAGCATGTAGTGTTTATTAGCAGAGAGTGTATATACAGCATGTAGTGTTTATTAGCAGAGAGTGTATATACAGCATGTAGTGCTTATTAGCAGAGAGTGTATATACAGCATGTAGTGTTTATTAGCAGAGAGTGTATATACAGCATGTAGTGTTTATTAGCAGAGAGTGTATATACAGCATGTAGTGCTTATTAGCAGAGAGTATATATACAGCATGTAGTGCTTATTAGCAGAGAGTATATATACAGCATGTAGTGCTTATTAGCAGAGAGTATATATACAGCATGTAGTGCTTATTAGCAGAGAGTGTATATACAGCATGTAGTGTTTTATTAGCAGAGAGTGTATATACAGCATGTAGTGTTTATTAGCAGAGAGTGTATATACAGCATGTAGTGCTTATTAGCAGAGAGTATATATATATACAGCATGTAGTGCTTATTAGCAAAGAGTATATATACAGCATATAGTGCTTATTAGCAGAGAGTGTATATACAGCATGTAGTGCTTATTAGCAGAGAGTATATATACAGCATGTAGTGCTTATTAGCAGAGGGTGTATATACAGCATGTAGTGCTGTATATACAGCATGTAGTGCTTATTAGCAGAGAGTATATATACAGCATGTAGTGCTTATTAGCAGAGGGTGTATATACAGCATGTAGTGCTTATTAGCAGAGAGTATATATACAACATGTAGTGCTTATTAGCAGAGATTATATATACAGCATGTAGTGCTTATTAGCAGATGGTGTATATACAGCATGTAGTGTTTATTAGCAGAGAGTATATATACAGCATGTAGTGTTTATTAGCAGAGAGTATATATACAGCATGTAGTGCTTATTAGCAGAGAGTTTAATAAGAGTATACAACTCAATAATAATATACACAAAATATGTTGTCATAGACTTTCTAGTTCTTCTTATTCTCAGTAGGTAAAGTGAGTAGGTTCTGAGCAACATTACATACAATGGTGTGGTTAAATCACATGCATAATCTGAGGTAAATAATTCTCACAGAGTGTATTGACCTTACATATACAGGGAGTGCAGAATTATTAGGCAAGTTGTATTTTTGAGGATTAATTTTATTATTGAACAACAACCATGTTCTCAATGAACCCAAAAAACTCATTAATATCAAAGCTGAATAGTTTTGGAAGTAGTTTTTAGTTTTAGCTATTTTAGGGGGATATCTGTGTGTGCAGGTGACTATTACTGTGCATAATTATTAGGCAACTTAACAAAAAACAAATATATACCCATTTCAATTATTTATTTTTACCAGTGAAACCAATATAACATCTCAACATTCACAAATATACATTTCTGACATTCAAAAACAAAACAAAAACAAATCAGTGACCAATATAGCCACCTTTCTTTGCAAGGACACTCAAAAGCCTGCCATCCATGGATTCTGTCAGTGTTTTGATCTGTTCACCATCAACATTGCGTGCAGCAGCAACCACAGCCTCCCAGACACTGTTCAGAGAGGTGTACTGTTTTCCCTCCTTGTAAATCTCACATTTGATGATGGACCACAGGTTCTCAATGGGGTTCAGATCAGGTGAACAAGGAGGCCATATCATTAGATTTTCTTCTTTTATACCCTTTCTTGCCAGCCACGCTGTGGAGTACTTGGACGCGTGTGATGGAGCATTGTCCTGCATGAAAATCATGTTTTTCTTGAAGGATGCAGACTTCTTCCTGTACCACTGCTTGAAGAAGGCGTCTTCCAGAAACTGGCAGTAGGACTGGGAGTTGAGCTTGACTCCATCCTCAACCCGAAAAGGCCCCACAAGCTCATCTTTGATGATACCAGCCCAAACCAGTACTCCACCTCCACCTTGCTGGCGTCTGAGTCGGACTGGAGCTCTCTGCCTTTTACCAATCCAGCCACGGGCCCATCCATCTGGCCCATCAAGACTCACTCTCATTTCATCAGTCCATAAAACCTTAGAAAAATCAGTCTGGAGATATTTCTTGGCCCAGTCTTGACGTTTCAGCTTGTGTGTCTTGTTCAGTGGTGGTCGTCTTTCAGCCTTTCTTACCTTGGCCATGTCTCTGAGTATTGCACACCTTGTGCTTTTGGGCACTCCAGTGATGTTGCAGCTCTGAAATATGGCCAAACTGGTGGCAAGTGGCATCTTGGCAGCTGCACGATTGACTTTTCTCAGTTCATGGGCAGTTATTTTGCGCCTTGGTTTTTCCACACGCTTCTTGCGACCCTGTTGACTATTTTGAATGAAACGCTTGATTGTTCGATGATCACGCTTCAGAAGCTTTGCAAGATATCTCACTATTTTTGACTTTTCTGAGCCTGTCAAGTCCTTCTTTTGACCCATTTTGCCAAAGGAAAGGAAGTTGCCTAATAATTATGCACACCTGATATAGGGTGTTGATGTCATTAGACCACACCCCTTCTCATTACAGAGATGCACATCACCTAATATGCTTAATTGGTAGTAGGCTTTCGAGCCTATACAGCTTGGAGTAAGACAACATGCATAAAGAGGATGATGTGGTCAAAATACTCATTTGCCTAATAATTCTGCACTCCCTGTACATGTAATGTATGTACAGGAAGGGTTATCAGGAAGTTATTCCTCTAATGTGCTGTTTTTAGTGGGGGCATAATCATTTTGTTCTTTAGTGTGTAATGGCAGACTATGTAACAGACATACACAAACATTAACATTGTAGAGGAAATTTTACACTAAGCTTTAGAAAACACCTATGACACATTATTACATGCTCCCAGGTTTCATTGTCTAGCCCAAGTAACTCTCTGGGATCTCCTTTATAAGGGGAAATGCTTAGAAAGATGAATTACTCATTAAGTAGCTTTTAGAAAATACAGCCTAATAATTCCCTGAGTTGATTTCTGCCTAGTTACAGCCCGTTGGGGGATAGTAAAGCCTGGGGCAATGAGGGGGCCGGGCTACCACAGTAGATAAGCCAGTTTACCTCTGAGAAAGCTTGAAATTCATTTCGAGTGTAATTAATTATATAGGGCCAATTTACGAGTGAAGCACAAAATATTGCTTAAACGAGAGCGGTATTTGTGCTTCACTCAGTAATACCAACGCACGCAAATGTGCGCTGATATTACAAGTTTAGCACAATGCAAATGCGACCTCACGTTTGTATTTCATGGAAGCTTTGCGCTCATGAGAATGTGCATCCATATTCCCCAATTCTCATTCCATCAGACACGGCTGAGAACCTAGCGCAGTGAAGGGGGGAATTTGCGTAGCAATGTGTAAATATATATATATGTGTTGGTGTATTAATATGTGTGTATCTACACGTATTAACACATAAATATAGGGCTGCAACTAACGATTATTTTCATAATCAATTGGCCGATTATTTTTTCGATTAATCGACTAATCGAATAAAAAATAAAACATTTTTTTCCTATATTTAAAATAAAATCCACATACTGACAGTTACAAATATAAACTTGAGACTAAGAGGCCCATTTATCAATCTCCGAACGGAGCTTGAGGGCCCGTGTTTCTGGCGAGTCTTCAGTCTAAAGACCGCTGCTCCATAACATGTCAGTCTGCTCTGAGCAGGCGGACAGAGATTGCCACAATTCAACCTGATCGAGTACGATGGGGTTGATTGACACCCCCTGCAGGTGGCCGATTGGCCGCAAATCTGCAGGGGGCAAGAGCTGCTGGTGCAATTCTGAATACGGAGAGCATATTGCTCTCCGCATTCAGCGAGGTCTGTCAGACCTGATCCGCACTGTCGGATCAGGTCCGACAGACCTTTGATAAATATGCCTCTAAAACTATATTAACACGGATCAGATGTAGCTGTGGAAATCCATAGCTACTAACATTAAACAATATATATATATATATATATATATATATATATATATATATATATATATATATATATATATATATATATATGACATAAATTGGCCACAGCCTGAAAGTATTTCTTTCATTTAGGCACTCTAAGACTTTCTAGGGCTGTTTTATAAATGGAATTGAAGAACTGTTTGCCCTGGAGGTTTCTGTTCCAACCCAGACACTGACCAGGGTGTTGGAGCAGCTAAAATCATCCCTTTACATCCTGTACATGGGAAGGCTAAGCTGTTAGCTGTTGGAGGCACAGACATTACACCACGCATCCCGTAGTCTACATTGTCCCCCAGGGACCGTCTCACTCTGACACACAGAGCTTGATCACATCTAGCAGTCCTAGCCCCAGCACTCCCCAATACAGCTGGTTGCATCGGCCTCAGCTACACCAGAGGAATAGTCAGGCAGCTCAGCTCCGGAGGGAGTTATCGGTCTCTGGGTACTTACGAGGTGGCCTGATGGAGAAGGGAGACAGCAAAGGAGTAATCTGAGGATAAAGGAGGCTTTTGGCGCAAATCGCCATCTTGGATTTGTAAGTGTGACGCCGGATCAATATTCACTCACACAGATACACAATCCATTGCATGGACCCTATGCTACTGACTCAAGCCCACACATTCCAATACCCCCAACATTGTCTCTCTGGGCTAAGGGGAACCCACGGCTCCATACTGTGTAAGGGGGATTTGATATTGAGGTGGCTACTACAGCAGGGGAATTCACAGTCAGGGATAATGTTTAGAGGCCTATGGCAACAGCTTCATATAGGTTCCTGCTCTTTATTTCCAATAAAGTTGGGACAGTTACGCTGGTGTGATACACAGATGTTTTATTAACCCCTCCAGGCCTGCTAAGTCTAGTGGCATTTATACTTAGACAGTGAGACCTCGGGTACTACAGGGGCTTATAAGGAGATATTTCTGACAAGCTAAAGAGATTTTTGGGACATTTTTACAAACAAGGGCCCATTGTTATACCTAAACCTCAGTTGATGTGAACACTATCAAACTAAGGACAGTATCCTAGGGAACATTTAACCCTCTGGCTTCACTTATACCATAAACTGAGGGCAGCCCCAATAACCAATAGTGTTGCCCTGACTATCATATAGCTATATTCCCCAAGCCACATACGCAAATACTGGTAGATTGCCCTACGCAGTATACCACAGCAACTACCTGGGTCAGAGTAGTACTACAAGAAGACAAGCCTTATAGTAAAGAACAAACAGTCATGCTAACAAGTGGGAACAATTTCTCTCCCCTTTATTTTTCAAGGTTGGGGAAGACTTAAAAGAGACTGTATATAGGCCTACTTCCCATATTACATTATGGGGTGTGTCAAACCATCTGCCTAGTGAATAAGTTCAGCTACATCCCCAGTAACTACTGGATACTATTATCTGCTAAAAAACATACCCATAAAGTCAGTTAGCTGTGCCTCTCCTCACCCTTTCCCGCTCCCAAGCCACGGGCGGGTCATATCCCCTATCCTTTTCCATCAGTGTCCATTGGTGACATAGCCCCTGGGGAGAGACATGCTCTCATCTTAGAACAAGGTATAAGGTTACTGGGAGCCTTCTGTGGATAATACCACCCCCCTCATAACAAGCTCCCACCTTTCTTTCTTTCTTTTTTGATCTCCAATAAGCACTAACATGGCTTAAGTTTCTTGGGCCACGTCTGCCTGAGGGGCCACCTCAGAGTCTTGGATCTTCATATAACTTTAAATGGGACAGTGTAAGACTATCATGCCACAGGGCAATAGAAGGAAACACTCAATTGTACTCCCAAATAAATCCCTTGCAGACCACTTCAAGGCAGCTGCTCACACTGAGAGCAACAGTCAGAGCCCTGGAGTGATTCCCCACTCTGAGACCATGATTCACAACACACCACCACCGATGACCCCCTCGGCAGCTCTGGATGGAACAACGGCTTCAGCTATAGTTGACACTCTAACAGAAAGAATAAAAAATCTTGAGGAAACTCTTACCAAGACAATCTGAGGAACGTAAGCAAGAAGATCTTGCTATAGAACAAGCTAATTTGCTTACCCACTCACAGCATATAGTGAATCACGTGGATATTATTGAGGCTAAAGAAGCAGATCTTGAAGACCGCTCGAGATGGAACAATCTCAGGTTCTGAGGCATATCGGAAGATGTATCGCCCAGTGAACTAGGAGATTTCATTCTAGGGTATTGTAAACACCTCAAACCATCTAAGAATCAATCTGAATCACTTATCGACAGAGCGCACAGACTCCCAAGAGGACGGAATGTTTCAGCCGACAAACCGAGAGATACAATTGTTCGTTTCCACTACTTTACATATAAAGAGCAAATACTGAAAGCAGCCTTTAACACCTCCTCCCTGCCTGAAGGGGTCAAACACATACAGGTCTTCCCCGACCTCTCACAATATACAGGTAGCCCTCAGTTTACGCCGGGGGTTAGGTTCCAGGAGGAATGGTTGTAAATTGAAACCCAGTTTATAATGTAAGTCAATGGGAAGTGAGGGAGTTAGGTTCCAGTAAGCTCTCAAAATTGTCATAAGTAACACCTACAGCTAGGGAATGGGATCCTCTTCCACAGAGATCACAGACCCCGAATGCTAAGCATCAAAATCAGGACTTTGATTCTGTTCTGGACTGAGATAATGTGGACTTAGCTATGTTTTCTACCTATAACGAAGACCTGAGAACAATGTGGACTTAGCTATGTAACTACCAATAACGAAGACCTGAGAACGCCAAATAGTAATGTATATTTCTATTTCATTCTAATGTTTTCCTATTCTGGTTGTTATCCTGTATATTTGTTATGAGTTACCTGCTATCTAACCACGACAGGGGGAGATCCACTAGGGCCCACTTGAGTCCTCTAGAGGCGGGGTGTACCCCCAGGTGATTCTATACTTCCAGAAGGGGCTATACTACAGTAGTAAATTTCTTGCACTTGGTAATATGAGGAGGATTACGCTAGTACCTAACAAATGACATAGCCTGAGTCCTATTCTCAACCTAAATTGACAGTACCTAGATGTATTTGACTTTCCTGAGATGATACCCTATACATATTTGAGACAGGAGGGTATAGAACATTGAAGTGTATTTTTATTACATTGCATTATTCCTTTACTCTAATGGTTTGACCTATTTTCTTATTTAGGGATGCTTCTACACTGTCACTATGAATTCAACTCTCATTCTACCTAACATAGTACAGAAACTTCAAGATACGCCCTCACTAGACCCCGGATTAGAACCGGAGTTTTAGACACAATAGGACAACTGTCCACCCATTCATTTAGTCTAAGACGTCTCAAATTGCTACTTACCACAGAAGCCCTACTTAGGACACACTACCCCCTACCATCGTAGACTATGTACGACCTGGACCTAGGTCGACTTCCCGAGATGATCAGTTATACAAATTCTTACTGGCCCATAGTACACGCCCCTAATCTTAAGTATCCCCCTAACAGAATATCTTTACTCAGGGTGATAGCAATGCTCTATAGACTCATAATCTAGGACACGTAGAAGAGCTGACATATGTCTCCTTAGATAACTAGTTTTAGCCTATTATAGGACACCCATATAGTTTCAGATATTATATTACTTTGTACTGTTTTGTGGGGACATGTTTCTTTAGTATGTTTGTTTATTCATAATTAACTAGTGTATTGTTATTGCTACTTGATGGTGATATGTTTTATCTGTTTTCTTCATGCGCTTTGATACCCCAAGGTTATAACTCAAGACAAATAGTATGGGAAATATCCCCAACCCCCCCCCCCCCAATTGTCAAAATACGTTCCCTAATACTCATAATAACTCCATGAGACGACACACATCTTTTCTAGCTTAATTATTAAATATTGGCCCCTCGGGGGGATAGGCCCCCATGTTCCACATTGCTGTCACTCTATTATCCCTTTAAGGGATATTATCACACTCCTTTTATTGTATATACTGAGTCCAAACTCACACAGCCTTAAAAGGTCCCCCCCCTTTTTCACTTCATCCCCTTTGTCCCCCCTATTGTTTCGCATAAACGACCCGTATGACAGTTGCCCTGAATACCTTACCCCAATTCTGCACACCTTTGAGCTTACTTCGTAAGCAGTGGAAAATATATTCTATGGAAATTTATCTATGTGTTTCATGTATGTCTGAATGTTCCATTGTCCATTTGTTTTACAACTTGAGGTGGTCTTGACTTGACTTGTACACGGGTACTGACTGCGATACACTTTTGGTAACATAGTTGTTCCAGATCCCCTGCCTCCTCTCCAACCCTAACCTTAGCCCCACCTACCCCTTTCACCCTCAAGCCTGCATCTCCAGTTCCCTCCCACTCTTCAACCTTCTCCTAGATCCCCCCCCCCTTTTTTTTCTCCTCTATCTTGTTCGGAGGAATTACAATTATGGCATACTCTCCACCTATTACCCTCACCACTTTGAACACTAGGGGGCTAAACTCCCCGACAAAGAGGAGCTTATTGGTGAAATACCTGCTAACGCAAAAAACTGATATAGGATTTCTGCAAGAGACCCATTGGGTGGATGGTGATGAGCTGAGACTAAAATCTCCACTCTTCCCAATTGTATATACGGCCTCCTATGTTGGTAAAAGCAGAGGGGTTGCTATACTGGTCAGTCAAAATCTCTCTTCCCAATGCTTACATGTTGAAGAAGATGTAGAGGGGAGATATTTGATGCTAGTGTGTAAATTGAATAACTGTTTACACTGGTTAATATTTATGCTCCCAACCAAAGTCAATTGAAATTTCTTAGGAAAACATTAGATCTGGTTGACAAAATAAAACAGGGAACCCTCCTTATGGGAGGAGATTTCAATTTGATATGGGATCCAGATCTGGACAAGAAGTTCTCCAAACCGGACTCTGGCGATGCATATATTAATTAATCTGCCCCAAAATTTCGGGACTTGGTGTATCAGTATCAACTCTTTGACATTTGGCGTTCTTTACACCCCTCAGACAAAGATTATTCGTATTTATCCCCAACCCATATATCTTATTCCCGCATAGACTATTTCTTCACTGACTCCTGGACTCTAAATAACATTTGTATTGCTAAAATATCCTCTTGTCCTTGGTCAGATCATGATGCGGTTACTATTACTTTACCAGGGAATATGTCGCTATCCTCCAGACCCGGGTGGAAATTCCTCAAAACCTTCTGGGCTGACCCTTTATTTCTTGGGTCTTTACAAGAGACAACCATTGATTTCCTCCGGAACAATCCAGAGGGATCTACTTCCCATCAAACCAGATGGGCAGCATTCAAGGCCTACATTCGAGGGTTCTGCATTAGTAAACTAGCAAAGATTAAGGGATAGGGGAGCACCTCTAGGCAAACTGATATGTGACCTCAGGGAACCGGATAGGTTAAATAAAACTAACCCTACACAGACTAACTCAGACAAATTGTTCAGTCTCAAGGACCTTATCAAGGAAAGAAAAAATGAAAGAGTTCAGGAGGGGGCAATGAGATAACAACTTGTACTCAAAAAGCAATAAGGCAGATGCGCTTTTAGCAAAAAAATGAAGGCAGCGGGCAGCGACGGCAAGAATTCCCACATTATCTTGCAAGGGACAGACAGCATATACTCCGGCAGACATTGTGGCGATGTTCACAAAATATTATTCAAAGCTGTACAATATTGCGGAAAACAAACATCTTGAGGCAATATCACCTCAGGACATCAAGCATTTTCTAACAGCCTTGAACTTACCACAGTTATCAGAGGAGTGTAGGGAGACGTTGATACAACCGTTTTCCTTAGAAGAGGTTGGGGGAGTCCTGAAGCAAATTCAAAATAATAAGGCCCCTGGTCCGGATGGATTTACGGGGACATTCTATAAGAAACTTAAACCGCAAATAGTCACAATACTAAGCAATCTTTTTAACGAGATCCGAGAAACAGGGACAATGCGTAGAGAGTTCCTGGATGCCACTATTATTCCCATACCTAAACCTGGAAAAGATCAAACTGATTGTGGTAATTACCGACCCATATCCCTTATTAGTTTGGACACTAAATTGTATTCAAAGTTTATAGCCAATAGGATTGGCCACTTGCTACCTACGATCATACATTATGATCAAGTTGGCTTCACGTTGGGAAGACAGGGTCCAGATAATACCAGAAGGTTGATTTCTGTATTTGCGGAGGCACAACATCTGAATATCCTTATGGTGGCCCTGTCGTTGGATGCTGAAAAAGCCTTCGACAGGGTCAGGTGGGAGTACATCTGGGAGGTTCTTCAAACTTTTGGGTTTCCCGAACCCTTTATCCTAGCAATTCAAACCCTATATTCGGTTCCGTATGCGAGAGTTAAGGGAATGGGATTCTGTTCTCCAGAATTCCCAATCCGTAATGGGACTAGACAGGGTTGCCCACTTTCACCGCTCATTTGTGCGCTAGCAATGGAGCCCTTTGCTCAAAAGATTAGACAATCTGATCAGATTATTGGGGTCCCTCTCTTAAGTCACTCGGAGAAAATAGGTTTTTTTGCGGATGATGTGACCTTGCTCCTGACGGAACCGATGACCTCCATTCCAGCAGCTTTTGACGTGATTCGCTCGTTTGGGGCCATTAGCTACTATAAAACTAATTACAAAAAGACAGAAGGGTATCCTATCCAGATTGAACAATCTATGTTATAATGGGGCCCATTTATCAAGCTCCGGATGGAGCTTGAGGGCCCATGTTTCTAGCGAGCCTGCAGGCTCGCCAGAAACACAAGTTATGAAGCAGCGGTCTAAAGACCGCTGCTCCATAACCATGTCCGTCTGCTCTGAGCAGGCGGACAGACATCGCCACAAATCAACCTGATCGAGTACGATTGGGTTGATTGACACCTCCCTGCTGGCGGCCGATTGGGCGCGAATCTGCAGGGGGCGACGTTGCACCAGCAGCTCACAAGAGTTGCTGGTGCAATGCTGAATATGTAAAGTGTATTGCTCTCCGCATTCAGCAAGGTCTGTCGGACCTGATCCGCACTGTCGGATCAGGTCCAACAGACCATTGTTAAATAGGCCCCTAAGTCCACCTTTCCGTTTCCCTGGTCAACTCAGCATCTGAAGCACTTAGGTATTTACCTTAGTGCCAAACCGGACCAGTTAATCCGGGAAAATTATGACTTATTAATCTCTGATCTCAAGCAATTCTTGGCAAAATGGGACTTTAAAGAACTATCCTGATTAGGGAGGGTTGCTTCAGTTAAAATGTCCTTAATTCCGAAGGTGCTATATCTGTTTCGCTGCATCCCGCTCAATATTCCACACCATACTCTGTTTCATATACACACATTATTTTCTGATTACATATGGCAAAACAAGGTGCATAGAATCGCCTACAATATGTTGCAGAGATCATTTTCAAGTGGAGGGATAGCGGCTTCCAACATTCTTACCTACTATGAAGCAGCTAGGTTATCACATATTACTGCATGGGGTCTAAAAGTGGATAAACTGGGCTGGTACCTATAGGAGGCGTCCGGGATACCGGAGGATTTAGGTCTTTCAAACTTAATATGGGTTCCCAATACAGGGAAACTTATGCATCACCTCCATAATATTATAGTCCAACACAATCTCTTAATACGGCAATCCTTGAGAAGTAGACTATTAATTGCCCCCCATCCATCGCCCGTACATCATACTGCGGGTCTGTATAAAACTATATTAACACAACTGTCTAATTTTTAAGCAGCAGAAGACATTTTTAGAATTAAGTAAAATAAAACCACAAACTGTTTGAAAAGAGGTAGAACTTGAAAGAAGTAGACTATCACTGTTAACATTCTGTTATTCACTCTTTTAGAAACTTTGCATTGAAATGCAAAAAAAATGTCAAAATGGCCACATGCTCCTGGCTGAGGCTGGCTCTCTTTTTGAAAGCTATGTTTTCTGCAGCAGTAAAGAGGCGTTCAGATGGTGTTGAGGTGCCTGAGTTGCATAAGTATTAGGGTTTTGCCAATTTCGCCAATGTAGGATATTTATCTTTGTTAGCTCTTAACCAATGTAAGGGGCCTCTCAACAAAGTAAGCCTGGACTTGATTCTAACATAAAAAATATCTTGAATTTCTATATGCAATGGTAAATAACCAGCTATAAGGTTAGGGATAACATATCTAGTCCACTCTTAAAATGACAGATATATACTTATAGGAGATTGAATCTGGTACATTTTACAATTAATTAATATATATATATATATATATAAAAAAAACAGTTAAAAAAAGTCAAAAGTGCTAAAGACTATACATCAATAACAGGACAAAGCCTTACACATTTATCTATACAGTACATATAATCAGCTAAAGCAAGTGATTCACTAATAATTGTGCTAACAGATAATAGTGCACATCAGTTCAAATAAAAACTCCCAATCAATTTAGGGCTAAGTGTAAATTATTAGCTTGGCACTATATCATACAAAGCACAGTCCCAAATCACATGATTTAATATAAAGAATCCAAATGATGATTCCTATTTTATTTCTGGGTTGCACATAAGCCAGGAGTAGTTGTAAGTAAACATCTGTAGAGGTCCTTTAGGCTAAGGGCATAACTATAAAACACAATACCATGTGCAGGACCTCATTGGAGTGAAGCAGTTGGTGCTGTGCACAGACCAACTAATTGCACACCATATAATCAATTATGAGATTTGTTGACAATTATTTTAATAATTGATTATTATTGATTATTTTGATTAGTTGTTGCAGCTCTACATAAATATATTTGTATATAGTCATATACATATATTTACAGGGAACACACAGTCCCCGTAAACAGCTATGTAAAGGCACATTTTAGCGCCTTTTTTTTCTTCTAACACCCCACACCCTTTAACCCCTAAAAACTATGTTGTACAGTTTTTGTTGAAAAACAAAGGATGCTACAATTTTTTTTTTTCTTATTTTTTTTTTTATTTTTTCAGAAAGGCACTACACATTTTATTTTGTCTGCAATTGGGGAACATTTTAAAAATTAACCAGAGGTCTGACCTCTGGTTACTTTTTTGACCGCTAATTGCTATTGCAAGCTTGTGGTTGCAATAACCAGCCACTTGTAATGGCTGGTTATTTATCATGCGCCCGTAAACGGGTGCACAATAAATTAGCGTCCCACTTGTAATCTAGCCTATAATGTACACCAAGCATAATAAAATGATATAATGTACACCAAGCATAATAAAATGATATAATGTACACCAAGCATAATAAAATGATATAATGTACACCAAGCATAATAAAATGATATAATGTGCACCAAGCATAATAAAATCATATAATGTACACCAAGCATAATACAATTACATAATGTTCACCAAGTATAATACGATTATATAATGTGCACCAAGCATAATAAAATTATATAATGTGTACCAAGCATAATAGAATTATATAATGTACACCAAGCATAATACAATTATATAAAGTGCACCAAGCATAATAAAATGATATAATGTGCACCAAGCATAATAAAATCATATAATGTACACCAAGTATAATACAATTATATAATGTGCACCAAGCATAATAAAATGATATAATGTGCACCAAGCATAATAAAATCATATAATGTACACCAAGTATAATACAATTATATAATGTACACCAAGCATAATACAATTACATAATGTTCACCAAGTATAATACGATTATATAATGTGCACCAAGCATAATAAAATTATATAATGTTCACCAAGTATAATAAAATTATATAATGTACACCAAGCATAATAAAATTATATTATGTACACCAAGCATAATAAAATGATATAATGTGCACCAAGCATAATAAAATGATATAATGTGCACCAAGCATAATAAAATGATATAATGTGCACCAAGCATAATAAAATCATATAATGTACACCAAGTATAATACAATTATATAATGTGCACCAAGTATAATAAAATTATATAATGTACACCAAGCATAATAAAATTATATAATGTGCACCAAGCATAATAGAATTATATAATGTACACCAAGCATAATAAAATTATATAATGTACACCAAGCATAATACAATTATATAATGTGCACCAAGCATAATACAATTATATAATGTGCACCAAGTATAATAAAATTATATAATGTGCACCAATTATAATAGAATTATATAATGTACACCAAGCATAATAGAATTATATAATGTACACCAAGCATAATAAAATAATATAATGTACACCAAGCATAATAAAATTATATAATGTGCACCAAGCATAATAAAATTATATAATGTGCACCAAGCATAATAACATTATATAATGTACACCAAGCATAATAAAATTATATAATGTGCACCAAGCATAATAAAATTATATAATGTGCACCAAGCATAATAACATTATATAATGTACACCAAGCATAATAAAATTATATAATGTGCACCAAGCATAATAAAATTATATAATGTGCACCAAGCATAATACAATTATATAATGTGCACCAAGCATAATAAAATTATATAATGTGCACCAAGCATAATAACATTATATAATGTACACCAAGCATAATAAAATTATATAATGTGCACCAAGCATAATAAAATTATATAATGTGCACCAAGCATAATACAATTATATAATGTGCACCAAGCATAATACAATTATATAATGTGCACCAAGCATAATACAATTATATAATGTACACCAAGTATAATAAAATTATATAATGTGCACCAAGCATAATAAAATTATATAATGTACACCAAGCATAATACAATTATATAATGCGCACCAAGCATAATAAAATTATATAATGTGCACCAAGCATAATACAATTATATAATGTGTACCAAGCATAATACAATTATATAATGTGCACCAAGCATAAAAGCATAATAAAAATATATAATGTGCACCAAGTATAATAAATAATCTTCCCTTATACCATGCTCCTCTGTATAACCAGAGTTCACTCTATTGATTAGCTAACTGCATTGAGCAGTTAATTGTTGTCTTAAAGGGCCAGACACCAATATTCTAAAAAAG